>NC_057701.1:3373172-3425672 GCF_014466175.1 Vespula pensylvanica | reverse complement strand
ATGCGTCTTAAGAAAAGTAACGAAAGAAGAGTTATTCTTATATTCCTTTTGGATTAGGTGAGAAAGCTCGCATATTGTTCGAGTATGATAGAGAATAGAGAATCCCTTGGAGATTGCATTCTTTCTCTTGGTACATCTCGTTTTTCTCGAAAGAATGGTCGCAAGAAGATACATTGTTGGTATCGAGAATTTTGAAAAGGAGTTTGAGAGACTTTGAAAAAGAAGAGAAAGAAAAGAAATAGAGAGAGAGAGAGAGAGAGAGAGAGAGAGAGAGAGAGAGAGAGAGAGAGAGAGAGAGAGAGAATGAAAAGATGACCTCCAACATTTCCAAGTTTTTTTTTTTCTTTTCGTATCTTTCTCCCTCTCTTTCTCTTTTTCTCTCTTGCTGTATCTCAATCGCTCTATCTTTATCTCTCCAATGAAAAACATAAATCACGATGAAAATTGAATTTCTGGATATTTCTTTCACGATAAACAATCCTAAGATAACACGCCGAGAAGTGGTTTCATATTTTAAGGAAGCTTTGAACCTCCGACCACCCTCTCCACCCCTTTTACCCGATTGTAATACAGTCGAGAATAATACACTTTCGAATATAGGGTCGAATTTGATAATGTATTTTTAATATAAGATAGATATATATATATATGTGTGTGTGTATATGTGTGTGTGTATATATATATATATATAAATTTGCTATTATTTAATAATAATGAAATTAAATAAACAATCATAGATAATTATTGATAAGATAATACTAAATTAGTTAGAAATAAACTACCAATAAAATAAAAGAATTGTTTGTATTAATTCTTAATAAAAAATTCTAAAAAGACATCAACTATGAATATATATATATATATATATATATATATATATATATATACTGCAATAATATATATATATACTACAATAATAATTATCGACACGATAATAACGATCGTTAATATTTTTCTTTCTTTTTCTTTTTATCCGTAAATATCGACAAAATTTACTTATTGTTTGACAAGACTATTATTACTATATCATCATCATCATCATCATCATCATCATTATTATTATTATTATTATTATTATTATTATTATTATCATGATTATGAAAAAACAATTAATAAAAGAAAAAAATATTTGATATCGGTAACGTTCTTCAACTATAACTTCATTTTCTACGTTTCACCTACCAGGATCATAATTGATGTCCATTATCAAAAGTTCCCAGATATCACTAAAAGAAATTCTGGTGATATAAAGGAGTAAGTAGAACTTACGTTCGTAGAGTATACGTTCGTTTTCTCGACAGTAACCAAGACTTTCCTTTCTTCGGGTTCATAGTTGACGCTAGGAAGGATAACAATGTAGTGTATCTACGAAGATTGCATTCTCTCCCTCTCTCTCTCTCTCTCTCTCTCTCTCTCTGTCTATTTCTCTCTTTCTTTCTTTAGGATTTTCCTTTTACCGTAATATCGATCTCAGTCGAAGATACATATCAAAGATAACATCAAGCTTGAATAAGAAAAGACCAAATAATGATAGGATCCAGCTAACGTAATCAATTTATTATAAAAGAAAAATAAAATATTGGAATAAACAATTTCAATTGTTTATTCGATATTATTCGATATATTGGTAGTCTCTTTTTTTTTCTCTTCCTTTTTTTGGAAAATTTGTTCCGTTATATCCACATACGATTCGTATACCAATCAAAATTTCATTGAAATTACTGATAAAAATGTTTTGGTTTTATGTATACGTTTGAAATCAATCGTTTGACAACGTTTTTATAAATTTTGATGATAGTATTTCATTGAATATGAGACGCACGATAAAGCGTCATTTTTGGTTTCTTTATCATAGGAAATACAAGAATGTAACATATAAATGATTGAAAATATATTTTGCAATTAGAAGTTTTTGTATTGATGTAGAATTTATATAGAATTGGAAATTTTTATATTAAAAGTTCCGAACATTTTGGCTAATTTTATAATAGTGATAAAGAATGAATTAAAATTGAGATAATGATCGTAAATTCGTAGACGAAATATCAGGGATATAAAAATTATTATTTTGTTAAGTTTAATTTAATAAAATTTAATTAACTAATCGAAAAGAACTTTCTCTATTGCTCGATATCTATTTATTATCTATAGTATAATAACATTGTATTAAGTATACATTTTATTTAGCAAGTATTAATCTTCGAACATGAAGTAATTTAATTAATTTTATGATAAAAAAATAAAATAAAAATACAAATATGTGAATGTAAAAATATATTATTGAAAGATTCCTAAAAATGAAAGACTCCTGAAATTTGATAATTGTAGTCAAAATAGATCGGTACTTTTAAGTATAATAATTGTTGTTTTTAAATCTAATCAAGATTAGAGATATCAAACTATTGAAAATAAAACCAACGGACTATATAATTTTGATAGTAAATTTATCAAAATTTACCGCATAACACTTGCATTTTAATAAATTTGACTTATAAGTATTAAATAAATCACAAAATTTCTTTTTGAATAAAATACATACGCACACACAAATATATTTTTTTTAGAAAAAAGAAAAATTAGTATACGCGAAAAAGAAAGTTTACGAATGAAGAACTAAATTAACAAATGTAATCAAAATGAATTAGTAAATCCATCTAAGTACAATAATTCGAAGACTTTCTAAATCTAATGAAGACTAGATTTAAATATTTTTAATTACTATCACAAAATTTCTCTCTGAATATATTAAAAAAAAAAATATATATATATATATATACATATTTTCTTTTTTTTATCAGAAAATAAGATATTTTTTATTTTTTCAGTAAAAAAAAAAAAAGAAAAAGAAAAAGAAAAGAAAACACATTCATACATATTTATTTATTTTCAAAAAAGAAATATATTCAAAGACAATATATCTAAAACGATAAAACATTTAAAACCATATATAAAATATCTTTTCTGACATATTCGAACCGCTAGAATCTAAAGAATAACATCGTAGTATCCTTTGGCAAAACTCGTGGATCTTTCTCACGATTATCCAACAAAAAGATTCAAAAGATGCTTAGGTGCAACTATTATCGTCGTCGTCGTCGTCGTCGTCGTCGTCGTCGTTCGAATGGTTTTGTCGGTAAACTCGATATCCCACAATTCGGAAGATGAATTACACCAAAATCGTTTTGGATGATAGGAGCTTTTCGATCGGTAGGAAATCGAGCATCGAACTTTCGAGCGTCGATTTTCTTGACAATTTTCTTTTAACGCATGCGCACACGTACACATTCAACTTCATGTTAGTAACCTCTGTTAAGGAAACGGGAAAGAGAGGAAGAGAGAGAGAGAGAGAGAGAGAGAGAGAGAGAGAGAGAGAGAGAGAGAGAGAGAGAGAGAGAGAGAGAGAACACCTTTGGAAAAGTGGAAGAAGGAAGCTCGTTGGTTTTCGTACTGGTGAGTCTTGCAAGATTGATTGCATCGAATCTCGCGTGTACGGTCGACGGAAGAATCCTTAAGACCTTCTGTACCACTTTAGGGAATACAACGCTTGTGCCTTGCAAACCTGCTTAGAAAGATTTTTCTACTCTCATGAAGTTCCGATTTTTACTATTTTTGCTTTATTTTTTTTTTCTTTTTTTTCCCTCTCTTTTCTTTTTTTTTTTTCTTTTCTTTCAAGTAACGCGTCTCTCAGTCTTTCCTTTTTTTCTTCCTTTTAATTCTTCAAGCTTACTTTTTTGAGCGTTCTTCTTAGTAGGTTTTTAAGGCTCGTGAAAAATCCTGCCATTTTGTTTTTTTCTTTTTCTTTTTTGTTAGATACGGGTTGTTTTTGTTGTTTGTAAATGTCGCGAACAAATGTTAGGTTAAAAAAAGATACGTCCCGAGAAATTTGCATTTTTCTCTACACAAGCGGAGTCAATGTGTGTATTAAAATAATTTGTTTTTATTTGTTTATTTAATTATTTTCTTGATTGAATTTTGTGACGTAAAGTGAGATTGTTATTGATTTTATCTTTCTCTCTCTTTTTTTTTTTTTTTTTTTTTTTTTACGATTAGTATCTAATATATCGAAATTAATATCGTACGATAAATAGATATATCATGTTACACGCTTGAATTTCAATACTTTGTTTAGTAACTCAATTAGTTTCCGAAATTCGATTCGTATTGAGATACCCTGTACAGATTAAATTATAGAATAAATATATTCGAAATTTGCTTACGTCGAGGTGTATACCAAGTTGTGGAAATGTTTGTATTTTGGGATCGTTGTCTGGTACGTATCGGAAAAATTCGTGTTCGTCCTTGTACCACTTGACAGAATAAAGACCAGCTCCACCCAAAAGTCGCCATTCGCATCTTAATTCGACTGTGGAACCTTCCTCAGCTTCCCTTGGCATTTTTATTTCAACTTTGATGTCGCCACCTGAAAGACAAATGTTCGTATTAATTAATTAATTTCATTAAAATATTCATCGATCGTTTAATAATATATTTCAAATTGCGACGTTAGAAAAATCTATTTTTTCTCTAATTCATAAAAATTATTAATAAACATGAATGTAGCTGTACCGTATTAAAAATTGAACATTGAAAATTTTAATCGAACTTAATCAACGAATCTAATGATAAATTAATATATTAATAAATCGGAGTTTAAAAGAATTCATGAAAATTTGATCAACGAATCCGATAAATTGAAAATAAGTAAGACGGAAATTTAAGTTTGTAAAATTGTGATAAGATTTGATTAACGAGTCAAGTGAAAAATTGATATATGAAAAAAATCTGAGTTGAAAAAATCGATGAAAATTTGATCGATGAATTGAACGAAATGCGACCAAATTGAAAATCTATAAAACAAAAATGTAAGTTTACAAAATTCGCGTCTCATAGATTTTCAGTTATTTCGATCACGATAAGGGTTGATCGACGAGTCGAATAAGAAATGAATGCATCAAAAAAATCTCAGTTGAAAAAGTCGAGAAAAAAATTCGATCAATGAATTGCATGAAATACAAAAAAAAAAAAAAAAAGAAAGAAAAAGAGAGAAAAATTCAAAATCGATACGACAAAACTGTAAGAAGTATAAAAAGTCACGACGAGAGTAGTTAATCAACGAACCAAACGAAACTCTGAAAATCGATGAATCGCATGAACCGTAAAAAGGAAAAAAAAAGAAAAAGAAAAAGAAAAGGAAAACTAAAAATCAATAAGAAACAAAAATCAAACACGAACAATGAATGAAAATGAAAACAAGAGCTTCCTACGGGATATAAGCATAATTCGAATAGAATAACTCGATAGAATAAAAATGATGAAAAAAGTAAAGAGGAAAGAAGAAAAAGAAAAAAATAATAATAATAATTCAAATATAAACGAATATTTCATTGTTTATTTTCATTGTTTATTTGTTCTGTTAGAAATGTTTTTATCTCGAGAAAAAGAGAAAGAGAGAAAGAGAGGGAGAAAGAGATAAAGAGTACTTGGTTATGTTTTTCTAACGCTTATTCGCCAGGCATTAAACTACTCTGCCATAAACATGACTTTAACTTATACGAAAATTATAATAAATTTTCCAGCAAGGACCGTGATTCTTCCTAGTACATACCGAAGTAGACATCTCTCTCTCTCTCTCTCTCTCTCTCTCTCTCTCTCTCTCTCTTTCTCTCTCTCTCTCTCTCGACACTTTAATCTCCGAGGACTATGCCGTTCCCTCCCTTCCGTAATACGAACAGCCCCTCTTCGCTTATAATTTCGGGGGAGCGTGCAAACACAGGCCTGACTTACGCAACTTAATCTCGACTCTGTAATTTCAGCTAGGAAAACGTACGTAGAAACGTACTAACGTACAAACGTACAAACATAGATACGTATGTACGTACTATATGTAGGTACGTTCGTTCGTTCGTTCGTTCGTTCGTTCGTTCGTTCGTTCGTTCGTTCGTTCGTTGGTTCGTTCGTTCGTGCTCATCATCCTTGCCACTTGCCATTCCAATTTTGTTAATTCGTATCCACCAAATTAGAACGTTATTATACGAGACGCTATCGTCGTTCTTATTTTATCTTGATTGTGAAAGCTCTCGTTGCTACGTGTTACCTAATTCATTTACTTCTTCTTTCTCTTCTTTATTTCCTTCTTTCCTTCTTTTTTAATCATGATTATCTTTTTCGTGTTTGTTTCATTCTTATCTTATTCATAAATTATTTTATTTTATTTTATTTTATTTTATTTTATTTTATTCGTGATATAATTATTTGTATAAATTGATAAAGAAGAGGAGAAAGAAAGAGAGAGATTGCGTGTGTATATTGACGATCGATTAATTTTTGATAATGATCAAGAAAGTATACGTTCGATTAATAAAAGAGAAAAAGAAAAGAAAATAGTAATGATAATATTCGTTTCTTTTGCTTTATTATTATTATTATTATTATTATTATTATTATTATTATTATTATTATTATTATTATTATTATCACAATTAATATTATTATTATTAGAATCGTTTATCGGATTTTTCATATCAGCGAATCGAGCAAGCATTAAAATTTCGATCGATAAATTTCGACGTTAAAAGGAAATTGATAAAGTTTTCGTTCGAAGGATGAGAATAATATTTTCAAAAGTTAAGATCCATGATAACGATGTGGATATATGAACTACTAATTTGGAGAATGTCGGAACTAACTGAGAAACCATTTGCAGTTGCCCTCGCAATTGCTCTCGCAGCTTCTACGGTGAGGAAATTGTAGAGGTGCTGACATTAAGTACACACACTCGTACTTGCTTGACCGTGTCGTCGAAGGTCCATCGAGTAGTATATAGGTAAACTAGCACAGTTGGATTAGCTCTTTGGCTTAGGATCATCCAAATTACAAACGTTTGATGTCTCATTCATAGGCATGGTCCCGAGTTCATGTATATCGATTAAATCATTTGCTCAAGTGTACTCAGCGAACTATGTCGTAATAATCTGTTAAAAGACGATAAGAAATAACACGAAATGAAACGAAATAAAAAAGAAAAGATAAAACAAAAGGAAAATGATCGTCTATCGCGATATTGTATGAAATTTTGTTTTTTCATCTCTCTTTTGAAAATAATTATCGTTATATGAAAGAAAAAATTGTAATAAAACATTTCATTGATCATTTCTGATCTTTCATTCGTGCGCGTATTATATCGTATTGATTAATTAATTAAAGAAATCAAATATAAAGAGATTGAAAAATTAAAAGGAAAGAAAAGATGGGAAAAGAAATCGTTCGTTAAAAGATTCTATAAGTTTTAATTGTTATTAATTTTTGGATATCGTATAAAATATAATAATGGAACGATTCATTTGTCGATGAATTAGACTTTATTACGTTAGCTCGGTTTAATTAAAAGAATTGTTATTTTTATAAACATATCGATGCGTTTACGCGTGAATATGTAACGATATTGCATCAAATGAATAGATAATAGAATAATTCATGCATCAATAAATTAGATTCTCTATTAGATTGTAAGTATGTTTTGGGATAGTTGGTAGAAAAAATTGGTATTATTCTAAACATATAATGTTAACAATATGTAACAATCGTATAAAATGAATAATAGGATAATACATGCATCAATGAATTAGTATTATATTATTATTATTATAATATATTTCGTGATTAGTTCAATTATAGGATATTGGTATAAACATATATGATTACACGTGATTGTGTAATTTTCTTTGATTACTCAATTACTTTAATTTATCGATTTTTGCTACAATATATTATTGCACTACTATATATATATGTCTGTGTGTGTGTATGTGTATATAACATACACTATATATATATATATATATTAATTTTATTTATTAATCTATTAATATAATTAATAATATCAATTATTAATACATATATATATATATATATATATATATATATATTAATTATATCAACAGAAGATTTTTTCATTTATACATCACTTTTATTTTTTATATATTTATACATTTACATACTCACATATTTATTTCTTTATAACTTTCCCAATGAGATATATCCTCCTCGTTTATTTAATAAACGATATGTGACAGATTAGATTAAATAAATTTAAATCAAAAATCATTTCTATTGTCCAATGGAATTCTCCATGGTATGATGTAAAAGTCGATATTACGAATTGCCATGACGTCTCGTGAAATTAGCCTAACCGCGACGTCAGACACAGCTGTTTCCTGTATCACGTTGAACGTTTACGTTTTTCAATCTCCCTATCTCTCTCTTTCTCTCTCTCTCTCTCTCTCTCTCTCTCTCTCTCTCTCTCTTTCTCTTTTTCTTTTTCTTATCTATCTTGCTTCCTCTTTTCATCGTTTTTGCTTTATCGTCCTTTACTGACATCCTCCATCGAACACATACACACACATACATACATACATACATACATACATACATACATGTGTACACATATTTACACACACACATACACGTACATACTTCAATCGCTTCTCTTCATTCTTGTTGCAATTTCCGTCGTTATGGCGAACTCGTCGTTACTTTGCCAATGCAGCTTGACGTCTCACAACCGTGCTTTCTCTATTCACGTCATCGTTTAATTTCTCAAGTACACCTGACGCATCGGGAAACTGCTTTACCTTCGAGCAAAACCTTCTGCTATCATCGAATCGGTACTTTGCGTCTTCGATCGTGCCACGATTATCCTTCGGTCGAGATAGATAGATAGATAGATAGATAGATAGATAGATCGTATGTCATCTGTCTATCTATCTATCTGTCTGTCTATCTATCTATCTATCTGTCTATCTATCTATCGAATAAGAGAATCGATTAACGTTTTTCGAAACTTTGCCGTACATTTTCTATACGAAATCTATGAAATTTGACGTATGTGTGTAACGAAGAGATACACGTGAAATTAATTTTGATTAATAGTGAAATGATATTTATGGGGAATGGAAAGTTTGGAAAATGGAAATTGTTAGAAATTAGGATTAGATAAAAGGAATGATTTATAATAATGGTAAGTTTGAAAATAGTGCTAAGCTGATTTTTCAATATGAGAACACATTAATTTTAATGCGTTTTTACTTTACAAGCTTTAATTTATCTTCGTGTGTTTTTGAAAAAAAAAATAGAGAGAGAGAGAGAGAGAGAGAGAAAAGAAGAATAGTTTAGTTTTTTAAAGAAAATAAATTATATTTAATATAATATAAAAAATTATACTACATTGCTATACTATATATCGTACATTATTTAGTACTGTTAAATATTTTTGTGTATATTATTTAGTGTATCAATCATTTTTTAAAAGATAAATTCTCTCAAAAGAGAAGATATACAATATGAACATAATATTACACTTACAATTAATATATTATAATTATAAATATAGTTACTATAAATTTATATAAATAATTTATAAAATAATTTTAGAGAGAGAGACAAAGATAGTGTATGATATGATGAAGTATAGTATGTAGTATTATATTATTATTATAATATAAATATAAAATAGTAACCTTTTATATATATATATATGTGTGTGTGTGTGTGTGTATACGTGTCTAGTCATATCATATAATATTTTTACTAATTCGATAAAAAATTGGATTGCAAAACGCTCAACTTTTCTCAACGAATTAACTCGTCATCTCCTATTTAACAAGTTAATCTTTCGTAAAAATAAGATCAGATCTTGTTAAATATATCGACGTCGTTATCAAGTATATAAATAGTTACTATCATTCGAAAATTCACAGAAATACATCTTTATAATATAAATACATATCCGTCTTGTTTGAAATAATTAAATATTAAATAATTCATCGAATAAACAAATATTTATTAAGATGAAAAAATTCACACACACACACACACACAAGCATATTTATAAAAAGGTATGTGTTATAGATGATATACGGTACATATTCGTTTTATTTAAACTATTTAAATATCAAAGGAATAATTAAGAAAAATTAATACAATTTATTAGAAGAGATCAGTTGTTGAAATTAAACAAAGTCAGATTAAAAAAACTACCAATTTCGGGTTTTAATTTAAATCCCGAATTGCGTCGTCCCTTCTATATCCCAATAATACTTGATTATGGTAAATCGTGTCGTCATGGAAATCAAGCTCCCTTCGTGAGACCCTTTAGGTGGTGAAAAGGTAGGGCCAACGGAGTTGACAGCCTTTACAACATCCTCTCGACTTTGTCTTTCATCTTTTTCCTCGACTTAACCTTCATTATCTTGCAAGAAAATTGGGGAAGTTGTTGCGAGAATTATACAAGCGCATATATGTGTGTGTGTGTTCGTATATACACACAAAGAGAGAATAATGAGAACGTTCAATCATTTTACTTTATATTTTCACAGTGTTCTGTCTCTCTCTCTCTCTCTCTCTCTCTCTCTCTCTCTCTCTCTCTCTCTCTCTTTCTTTCTTTTTTTTTCATTTTTCTTTTTCAATTTCATCTTTCCTTTTACACGTTGAAACTATCCTAACAATTATTTCCTTTAACGTATACAGTATGCTAAATAAAAGTTAAACGTAAATTTGTATTCCTTCGAATCAAAAATTTATTACGATATATTAGATATTTAAGATTGCTAAGAGAAAAATTTTTCTAACATAATTATCTCGCAAAGTATCCTTTATTAAATAGTAATCTTTTTTTAATATTAAATGGAATATATATTTTTTAGATATCAAAGTATTACATTTCATAGATTCCGTTCGTTTCACTTTCTTGTCTATTACACTAATAATTGTTTCTTTTAATATATACAGTACGCTATGAAAATTAAATGAAATTAAACGTAAATCTTTATCTCTACGATCAAAAATTTATTACGATATATTATATATCTATGATTATTGAAAGACAAATTTTTCTGATATAATTATTTTTCAAAGTTTTCTTTATTTAATGACAATCTTTCTGAATATTAAATCGAATATATATATATATATTTTTTTTAATATCAAAGTATTACATTTCATGGATTCTCTTTTACTTTTTTATTTAGTTTCTTGTCTTAAAGAAAGTTTCTTGTCTAACATACATAAAAGAGAGAAAGAGAAAGAGAAAGAGAAAGAGAAAGAGAAAGAGAGAGAGAGAGAGAGATTCTTTTTGTATTAGATCAAAATCAAATGGCTAGATTTTCTATGCGCGTTTATACAGACAAAAGAGAATTCGGTATTGTTTTCCGATTGAATTGTCTGCTCTATTTTATCCAACTCCATATCTCAATGTCCGTTCTATGCACACTTCTTGGAGATTTCTCGTAAACCATCAATTTTAAATATACCCTTATGAATACCTGAAATACGATGAATATCACATTTTGTTTCCTTTTTCTCTTTCTTCTTTCTTTTCTTTTTTTTTTATGTTTCTTTTTACGATTATCGATAGATCAGGAGAAATGTAACGAATTGTTTTATATATATATTTTTTATTTTATTTATATATATATATAGACATATTTTTTTTATATTCTTATATTAATTTTTCATCTCCTTCTTTCTCTCTCTCTCTCTCTCTCTCTCTCTAAAAAATAAATAACATCATAATTGATTTAACAGAGACAAAGTTATTCGATTTAAACATGAATTATCATCCGCAGTTAATCATTAAAATTAATCGACTGACAATAATTAATAAAATTTTCAAAATCTTCTCTATTAGATGCTCGTTCTCATAAACGTTAATTGAAACAATACAAATACAACAAATTCTATGAAATATATAATATCGACTAATAATCGAACAATAACGTGCAATTAATTATTCTTAATATCATTCTTAATATCATTCCTTTCGTTTAATTCATCCAACTTGAAAAGAATAAATTATATCGTATCTACGTAGACATAATACATCGACAATTCATTCGTTTTTTAGTGACGTACACATTGTCGTGTCATTTTAACCACTACGATCCTCTTGATTGCGATCGTTCGTTCTTCCGATTGGCTTTCTGAAAAATACCAATCGAAGCTAAGATTCGGGCAAACACGTTCCTACCAATTGGAAAACGACTTGCTCGTTTGGAATCTCATTACCGTGAAAGCTTGATTGCCTTCCGCGGGAAAAAAGCGGTACGTTTTCAAAGAGCACTAATGCCGCGTCGGCATTACGAAGTAAGAGAGAGAGAGAGAGAGAGAGAGTAGAAAGAGAGAGAGAGAGAGAGAGAGAGAGAGAGAGTCTGGACGTCGTTGATTTTTACGATCCCATTTTAACAGTTGAATTTTCCTTCCTCTTTAATATCAAGAAAATGGGATAGGAAAAGATTCTTCTGGAAGAGAAAATATATTATTATCGTCGTTCCCTACTCTACTAACTTTCAACCTTCCCTTTTTTCTTTCTTTTTTTCTATTTTTTTTCTTTTTTTTTTTTTGTGAATTTTCTTCCTTAGATACTCTAAAACGACTCGACTTTAAATTCAATTACATTTGGATTACGAAAAGGAATATCAACGTTGCGATATAGTACGACGTAGGAACGTTATTGATAGGTGGTCGGTTGGTTCATTGCTAATCATATTTTCGATTTTTTAACTTTAATCAGGCCTTTTTCTAATTTTTAGTTTTTATTTATCTGTTTTTGTTTCTTTTCTTTTCTTTTTTTTCTTTTTTCTTTCTTTCGTTACGTTTGTCGAACGAAAGTTTTCTGATGGGATTATTATTCGTTTTGTTTTGTTTTTAAATGCGATTATTCTATGGTTTCTATGAACGTATTATTGAAATTAATTCTTCTTGAAATATTAAAAAGTATCGTAATAGTATAATATGATGTATTGAATTTTTATATATTGATTTCGATGAAATTTTTGAAAAGGAACAACGAATATTGGTATAGACGATGTTATAATGATAATAATATTTTTGATTTTAAATGTAATTGAAATGTGTGGTATGTGTAATTGAATTTAAATTTAATTTCATTTCTAATATAGAAATGGGTATGAAGAGTTTGATATTAGTTTCGACTTTTACATTAAAATTATCGATTTTTATTTTTTCGTCACGTTTCTCGATTCGACGGATATTTCGAAAAAGATAGCAAAAAAAAAGAAAAATACATTGCATATGCTATTGTAGTTTATTTAATATTTATTATGATTAATGATTACTTTATTTTATTTCGTAATAAGGAAAAGCTGCGTTTATTTTACATTTCTTTTCTAAATAAGTTTTTAAATCATTTATTAATGTTCTTTTTTTTTTTACTACTTTTTCGAATTTGTTATATTTACAAGTTAGTGTAAAATGTAATTGAAATATGGTATAAAATTGAATTTAAATTTACATTCGAAGAAAAGCTTTTAAAAAGATATATATATATATATATATTACAAAAAGGATATCAATTTTAGATATAAAATCGAACGATCCCCTAAACGCGCAACATATAATTCAAATTTAAATTCGTTCGAATTTTCAAAAGAATTATCAAGAGTGCTGCATTAAATGATAAAACAACGATAACGACAACACACGCGTGATTAATTAATACAATACAATAGAATTTTTATTTAATTCCTATGATAATTTTAAAACGAACACGAACATTTTCGAAAACGTTACAATAATCTTAATAATAATAATAATAATATTAACAACAACAACAATAACAACAACAACAACAACAACAACAAAAATAATGACAAAATTAAAACGTTGGCTGGTTCGACGTATCTGCCAAAAAAAAAAAAAAAAAAAAAAAAAAAAAGAAAAAAAAACCACTGGTCATTTAAACTAAACGAAAATAGAAGTTCACTTGACTGATTCGATACAACCCGAAAGCAACTCCGATTGACAAGCGAAACGAATTCGTCGTCAATTTTTGTAACAAATTTTCGACATGGCCTAGAAATCTATACCACCGTTGGATATACCACCTACGTATAACATACCGTACGTACGTACACATATATTCGTTTCAGTGCTTCGTCAAGCTACTCCTTTTTTTTGTTCTCTCTCTCTCTCTCTCTCTCTCTCTCTCTCTCTCTTTCTCTCTCTCTCTTTTCTTTTTCTTTCTTTTACGCGTTCGTTGCTTTTGCGGAATTCATTTTTGCGGCAAGCCGAAGAGCACCGAGTGAAAATTGCCATGAGTCTGGCAACGGTTTTGGCTTCCAGCTTTCTTCTTTTCTTCTCTTTCTTTTCTCTATAGTTTTCTATCTCTCTTTCTCTCTCTCTCTCTCTCTCTCTCTCTCTCTCTATTTCTTTATTTCTCTCTATTTCTCTCTCCGTCTTCTCCCTATATTTTTCCTTTTTTATTTTCATTATTATTATTATTATTATTATTATTTTTTTTTTTCTTTTCCTTTCTTTTATTCTTACCTTCCTCTTATCCGAAAAACTTGCACGCTCAGGTAATCGTAAACTCAGCTTCAAATTCAGAACGCGATGGTTTTCGGTCGGTTTCCATTATGGTCGTTCGCGTATGCTCGACTTCAAGTGGCTTAGCCTGTCTTACAAAAACTATCCTAGAAAAGCAGTATGGAAAAAAAATTTAAGAGAATTAATGGTTAAGAACGTACGTTTGTTTTTCTCTTCGTTTTTTTTTTTTTTTTTCCTTTTCATTTTTCTGTTCTCTTTTCTTTCTTTCTTTTTTTTTCTCTTCTTCTTTTTTTCTCTCTTTTTCTTCCTCTCATTTTTTTCCGAAAGTACGTCAAACATTCTTTTCTTTTCTTTTTCTTTTTTCTTTTTTCTTTCTTGCTTTCTTCTTCTTCTTTTTTTTTTTCTATTTTCTTTCTTCTCTTTGTTTTCGAACAAAGGTGAATGCAAGGTGCAACGTGAATTTTCCTACATTCTTCATATTTTTTTTTTAATAATACTTTAGTTATTTTCTATTGTTATCAGTAATATTAAATTATTAATAAATTTATTAATAAACATTGAAATAAATTATTATTATTAATATACAATTAATAATAACAGTTATTAATTATATATTATTAATGTAATAATATATACAATTATGTATAATTAATATAATAATTATTAATATATTTGATAATAATTTAGTTATTTGTAATAATAATTTTGCAAAGTAAAGAACGATCGTACGGATAATCAATTATTATTAATAATAACGATAACATTTCAATATCGATATAAGAGTTAATTGGAATAATATATTACCGTTCGTAGTTAGAGAGATAATCGAAAAGAAAAGAAAAGAAAAAAACATACAAACGACATTAATATAGATTGAAAAATTAACCACGAGGGATATCGTTTTCTTATTTTCTCATAAAAATTTTTCTTTTTATGTATAAATAAAATTTTTTATATATCAATGTATATATATAAATATAATTTTTTTCTTTATGTAAAAAGTTTTTCTTTTTATATATAAATGTTTGTATACATATAAAATGTTTTCATACAAACAGTGTTTCCTTTTATATATAAAAAAAAGTTCGTTGAATACGTGAGGAAAATCTAGTCCGATGCGATATATAACAAATAACGTTTTCAAATTATATACTGTCATTTATATACATCGATATATATATATATATGTGTGTGTGCGTGTGCGTGCGCGTGGGTTGTGTTTCACGTACATACTTCTTTCATCGTGAAGTCCTTTATGAAAATTTTGACGTCACGTACGGTGAGAACGAAACTCGTAACGGGAAGAAGTTTCGAGTCCTGGTTAATGCGTCGTAACAGGGTCGTGCTCGACATAGCACATTATTAAAATCTACGAGCGAGGAAGTGCACAACTTCGCGGTTCTCTCATTACACACTAACGCACACGAATACGTGGCCACCATTTGCATTTACGCATCGGTCACCAAAGGAGAATAGATTATATATATATATATATATATATATATATATATATATATATATATATATAATATCTACGTATTATATACGTGAAACATGTATATGTATTATACATACCTATACATATATATATATTTCTATATAACTAGACTATATATGAATGTGTGTACGTATACGTATACGTGAACCATATATATTTGTATATACATATATATACATACATACATATATATCAACTATATACAAATGTGTATATCTATAAGTATACGTGAAATGTATATAATATATATATACATACTATACATGTATATGTATAGAATCCCTATAGTAAAGCATAGAAGATCCGTAAAGAGTTTCTAAGATAGATTGCTAAAAGTTTGAGCGAACTATAGCGTTACGTCTGGGTCATCTCAACTCTCTCTTTCTCTCTCTCACTCGTTCTATCTATCTATCTATCTATCTA
The DNA here is from genome assembly GCF_014466175.1 of Vespula pensylvanica. Classification (NCBI taxonomy): domain Eukaryota; kingdom Metazoa; phylum Arthropoda; class Insecta; order Hymenoptera; family Vespidae; genus Vespula; species Vespula pensylvanica. The sequence goes on along the minus strand of NC_057701.1, from coordinate 3,409,411 downwards.
TCTATCTATCTATCTTTTTCTTTCTCGTTATAACGCGTTCTACCTATCGAGACACACCCATTCTCGATCCCATTTGCCGGTGATCGAAGTTTTTGATATAGCCATCTCGGTGTGTGGTACATAGAGAACCTTCTCTCATAGTTGTCATCCTTCTCGTCGTGCTTCTTGCCGTAAAGCACCATTGAAACAGGCTCGATCGGTAGAACGCGATCGAGCGTTCTCTGCAAACGACAGCGAGATTAAAGCGAGCGTCATTATTGTGACCCTACATGCTATTCAAGAAACTAGCGAGTATTCTCGAAAAACTTGCTGGGATTTTCTTTTCTTTTATTCTTCTTTTTTCTTGCTTTTCTCTTCTTTTTTTTTTCTTATTTTTATTTTATATTCTTTCTCCTTTCTCCTTTCTCCTTTCTCCTTTCTCCTTTATCTCTGTTCGTTCGTTGTTTCGTTCGTACGTTTGTTTGTTTGTTTGTTTGTTTGTTTGTTCGTCTGTTTATCTTTTTTATTCTTCCCTTTTTCTTTCTTAAGACATCCTTCTTCTTTATGGGTATATGAAAGAATGGGGTTCGTTCAGTAATGAACATCTCGAGGAAAATTTAACTTGCTCTAAAGAAAATGGGATTTAAGTGAAAAACAAATCGTTTTCGTGGTTATTGATTTTGTTTTTTTTTTCTTCTCCTTTTCTTTTCTTTTTTTTTTTTTTTAATTTTTTTTATACAAACAAAAGTATTCTCTTCGCAATATGACCAATCCCAATTTCATAGAATAATTCTCTAGTGGTTGGGAAAAAGGAGTATCATAAGTCATATACATTTTGGTCATACACATGTGATAAGTATGCTAATGTATTATATTCTGCATTACTGCTCTCCTCTTTGCTTATAGTTATATATATATATATATATATATATATATATATATATATGTATCCAATGGGATGGGAGATATGTTATCAACCTTGAGGTAGAAAATCTAACATACGGTTTTATATAGCAATTTTAATATTTAATATTTATCATATGTAAGAGTTTCTCATTTTTTTTTTGTGATCTGTACCAAAGAGGAAATAAATTCATCAATAATAATAATAATAATAATAATAATAATAATTTTCATAATATTAACAATTAGAAATTATGTTCTAATATTTTCTTTAGAAAGTCTTTTCGTTTTCGACTTTCATCCAATTTACATAATTAATCAAATTAACAATTCGCAAATTTATAAAATTATGAAATTTAGAATATAGATGTATCTGTTACGTCAGCATTTAAAAAATTTTTCTTACGAAGAAACGTTTCACGAATTCTAAAATTTTAACGATAAGTATATCGCGTTAATTGATTTGTTAAATCAAATCAAATAAATATATACGAGTTAAGGAAAACAAAAGGAAAAAATGTATTCTCATATTTTAATTTTATAAAAGTATAAGAAAATACGTGAAAATAGTAAAACAATGAAGAGATGTTCATAATTTTTTTTATAAAATGTTTCATTGATATTTCTTATAAAATGTTTCATTGATTTCATTGATAGAATTCATTTCAAAGTATTGTAGTTAAAATCGATCGTTGAAAATCCGACCTTATTTTACGATCTTATTTTACGAGTTAGCAAATCGTAAGAAAAAGAAGATATGTAGATAGAAAACTGTTGTTACGACAGAAATTTACTTTCTTTAATTAAAATCGTTTAAATTACGATATGTTATAATTCATATAGCAACGGTTAAACGATATTACGCCTCGTAAAGCTATTAGGTATTGGATTAAACGACGTAAAACTAACAGTGTAATGATAAAATCGATTACAATTACAAAGTGTTCTTTCGCAAGACCTGATAATTCTCCTCACTTAGGGTAATTTCAAGAGCTATGACATACTTCTTTTTTTCTTTTATAGCTTCAATAAATTATCAATTGATTAAATTCATATAAATATAATAATCATTATCAGTTGAAATATTTAAAAATACGAGCTATATGTAAAATCGTGAGATTAATCCGTTTCAACTACAAAAAGCCATCATCGTTGTCGTCGTCGTCATCATCATCATTTTTATTTTATTTATTAGCATTTTATACCGTCTCATAAAAGAATTATTGATTTAACAAATAAGAGTTGTACGAAACGAAACAAATAGACAACAATATCACTATAAAATAGAGCCGAATATACAATTTTGAATTCGTTTATACGCGAGACGTTGTTTTCTGCTTGTTTTTTAACTTTATTTTTATCAGGTCACACGTCACAAATAGTTTTCGTTAAAACGTTATGTATCTAGATATATACGAATTTACAAATAAAAACAAAAAGTCTATGAAATGAAAACTAGAGAAATAGAGAGGGCTTGTTCGATATATGAACGTATAATCTTCTTTCTCGATCGTGTTTACAAAGTACGTTATTCCAAAGGTATACATATTTTTTTATTCGTCCTATATTTTTTTTCTCATTTTTTTTCATCGATAGATCGTCATGATTGACACGATATTCGTATATTCGTCAGAACTCGTTAGTGTATTACTATCAATCCTTATTTTTTCGTAAACATTATATCAGATTGTTTTACGTTAATGTCGTCATAGTATAATTTTTTTTTTTTCGCTAATATCACATTCATCATATCTCGTTCAATTTCATTATTCGTCATTCTCTATTCGCGTAATTCATCATATTCTCTCGAACTATCTTAGAAAAGAGAAGAAAAGAAAAGAAAAAAAAAAAGAAAAAGAAAAAGAAAAAGAAGTGATTAAAAATTTCTATCGATCAAGTTTTTACCATAAATTATGAATTATAAATAATATAATCGATAAAATCGATCAAATGGAATCGATCATTGGAAGTTTATATAAAATTTATCACCGAGATTATATAAATATATATAATCTATATCATTATTATATACATAATAAATAAATAAATAAATATATATAATAACAACAATAATAATACAATAATAAATATAATAAGAAAATATATAATAACGATAATACAAAAAAAAAAAAAAAGAAAAAACAACACACACACACATATATATATATAATAAAGCTATCGATTTATTTTCTTTTCCCCTCCTATTTATTTCTTCTTTCGTTAAAAGAAGAATAAGTACAGTGATCGATCGTTGAATACAATAGCCAATTTTTTAATGTCCTTTTTCCCCCTTTTGAAAAATTGTTCCATTGTCTCCCCATTCTCTCTCTCTCTCTCTCTCTCTCTCTCTTTCTCTCTCTCTCCTACCCTCTTTCACACCCCCTTTCTCTTTTTTCTCTGTCTTTCAGTCTCTTTCGTACTTAACGAACAATGTGACCGGCCCAAATAACGACGTTAACGTGGAATCGAATTATCCTACGTCGAGGTTAATACAGTACTGTGACGTTTTCCCTCGTCGTCGTTGCGCAACATGAGCTCGACTTGTAGCCAGCCCTGTTTCCGAACTTCAACTCCTCTCTCTCTCTCTCTCTCATTCACTCACTCACTCACTCACTCACTCACTCACTCACTCACGTTACGCCCGTCGCCATCCGCCATCGAAAGCAGCACAGCACGGAAAGCAGTCCCTCGGCGACCATAATTTATCGCGCGCGTGTAATCCACCGGGTATCAACGCAGTACCACCTCCTTCCGTCGAAAGAACGCGTGATTCATGCTACGGACAATAATGCCGATGTCTTTGTTACACCGAATACGTATACGATACGGTCTTTCTACTTTAAGAGTTCTCGCGGTTGTTAAATCGTAATTGAAATTTTCTTAGAAATACCAATTTTATTGGCGTGTAAATCTTTTCTCCTTCTTCTTCTTTTTTTTTTTTGCTTTTTCTCTTTTCTTCTTGTTCTTCGTGTTTGTTCTTCGTTTTCTTTTTCTTTTCTTTTCTTTAATTTATTCTCCTTACTCGCTAATTGGATTATTTTATTCTTTTGAATCCTTTTTTTTCTTTCTTTCTTTTTTTTTTTTTTTTTTATCGAGCCTCGACGATCGCAGAAACGAAGTGTTATCGAGGAAAACGGATCTTACGTTTTTCTTTTTCTTTTTCTTTTTTATTTATTTATTTATTTATTTATTTATTTATTTATTTTTTTTTCATATTACTTCGTCGACCATTTAATCGGACATTTTATTTATGTTCACGTCAGAATCGCGCGAGGTTATTTTATTCTTATTATATTTTTCCTTTTCTTTTCTTTTTTAAGTAATCGTATAGATATATAATGTATGCAGTATTTTACAGACATATGTGCATGTCTCTAAGTGATATGAAATTCAAGTTTTGATTGATTTGGAATTCTTTGGTTATTATTTTATTAATAAGTTAATTCGATAGTTTATTTATTCTTTTATCAATACATACTTCTGATTGTGAAAGATGTATCTTTAAAAAAAAACAGATTTTAATCTAATTTTATATATATGTATGTATAATTTTGTCTTCAATTTTTTTTCTCTCTTTTTTTTTTTTTTTTTTGAGAGAGACCGCCATTTTTCATGAATAATATTGTAGATATAATACATGTGACTTTCTAACATTTAAGAATTATTTTTTATCATCGAAAAAATTGTAGTAATGCTTCACCCGTCGCCAATACGATAATAGTTTATTCGTTAGAGAAATTCTTTTCGCGTTAAATAAATAAAAACGATGGCACCGATGTTGAATTTAATAACTCCGATGCGTGTGTCAACAGTATCGTGTTGTATTTTTTCAATCTGCCAGGGAAATAAAATTTTTTCACTTTTTTTTTTTTTCTTTATTTCTTCCTTTTTTCTTTTTTTTTTTTTTTGCACGAGTTATCCGTTCTATAGGGTATTATCCGTTTTTAGTACATATGACACATTTGCAGTGATGGACAGAAGTCGGAAAAACAACCACAAATTTATTTATTCAATTTAATTTCATTTCATTTCACTTTATTCATTTTTATTTTATTTTATTTTAGTTTCAGTTATACGTAACTATGAGCTCTTATAAACGATACGACGTTTCTTTTTGTTTTCTTTCGTTCGTCCTTTTTTTTTTTTTTTCTTATTTAATAGTAATTTTATCATATAGTAGTGTTAAAAATAATTATTCAATATTAATAATAATACAAATATTCAATATATTCATTTTAGTTATTTTAAATAACATTAAAGCGATCGTTTAAATTATTTTCATGAACAACCGTCTTTGTTTCATCATTTTTCTTTTTTTTTATAAATCGTTCGTCGAAATTACGATCGGTCGGAAAATAAAACTGTCTTAATTAATTTCATCGAAAAAAATCTTATTAAACGCGAACGTCTAAGTATAATACAATATTACATGCAGATAGAATTTCCTTATCAGCGTGCGAAACTATCGCGATATTTCAAACTAAATTCCTGACAGTCAAGTATAAATCTTGATCTAACCGGTACTCATGAGAGACCAACGCATCCACGTGTAACCGTGCGAAACCAGAGCAAGCTGGTGTATATAACATGTTAACCACGAGAATGCATCGTTGTTACTTAATAACAATTATTTTTGATAAAAGTTTAATACATAAGCAATCGCAAGAAAAAACAATATTTCCATTTCTCGATCGAATTTATTGTCCCGAGATATTTTACTTCTATTGAAAGTAGACGAAAGGAAAAGAAAAAGAACGAAAAAAAAAAAGAAAAAAAAGAAAAGAAAAGAATAAAAATAAAAGGGACACGTTTAATCAAATAATATGTTTGATAAAAAAATGTTTAACAAAATAATAATAAATGTTCGACGTCAATATAAATACGTATATATAAATCATTATCAATTGGTTTGATTTCAACTCGATAATTGTTAACATATCGATTAAATTAATATAAAATTATTCGTCGAGTATCTTCGAGGTTCTACACGATAATACACTCATCGCATACAAACACACGAATACACACACACACACACGCATATATATATATATATACGATGTCATACGTACGACGATAGAACGTAATAAATAAATTAGCCATTATCAAAGTACCTAACGACGTAACGTTACTCGGGAAATAAATAACTAGACCGTGAATATGCGTGAAACGAAACGAAAATAAGAGCGGACTCGCGGAACGTGTAACTCTCGACCAACGCTGCGTTTCGTTGTGCGGAACATTAATGCTAGCTGGATTATTACGGCGCGATAAATTTATGGTCACCGAGGGACTGCTTCCGTGGCGAACCACCGACAACGTCGCTCTAACATGTTACAATTTTGGTCTTCGTTGACATTCATGACTATCCTTTACGTTACGCGATCATCGTTCGTTGATCTCTCCTGGGGATCGAACGAAAAAAAAAAAAAAAAGAAAGAAAGAAAGAAAGAAAGAAGAAAAAGACCAAAAGAATATTTCTACAGATTTATACCAGCAGCTTTGAAAACTAAATTAAAATTCCATCGTGGAATGTTCTTCGACTAAATTCGACAAAAACAAACAAAATTTCTATTTAATTATCTACAAGAATATATTTTTGATCGTTCATATCTATATATCTATGTAGATTTAGATATCTATGTATTTATGTACTTCAAGATGTCGATCAAGACACGTATAAGTTTATTAAATCTTTACGTCGTATGTATCTCAACGAGCTCATCTTTTTTTTTTTTTTCTTTTTTCCTTTTTCTTCTTCTCGATTTATTAATCATCCCATCAAATACATAAGATATTTTTTTTTTTTTTTTTTTTTTTTATAATAGATTGTAGTAATCGTTTCAGTTGATATGTATATGTATATATATATATATATATGTATCGAAGGATATCGATCAAGACATTTTTTGTAATAAGATTATTATGAAAGCTTTTATTAATTTTGTATGTCGTATACAGCTTAATTATCGTAACGAGCTTTATTTTCCTTCTTCTTTCCTACTATTTATCACAATTTTTTTGTAATAGATTGTAGTAATCATATTAATTGATATCTATGTACATATGTATTGAAAGATGTCGATCAAGAGAGACATATAAAATTATTAACAAAAACGTTTATCAATATTTTATATCGTATATATCGCATCGAGCTGATTTTTCTCTTTTTTTTTTTTTCTAATTTTTCCTTTCCGATTTACTAATCAACTCGTCAAATACGTAAGAAATTTTTTTTTTTTTTTTTTTTTTTTTTTAGTAGATTGTAGTAATCGTGACAAAGTGTTAAGAAAAGGTCATTGACATATACGATCCAGTAATATTTTTCAAGGTTGAATAGATATGCAGACGAGGAATAAGAAAATAGATATAGGGCCACAGCAAAGGGTCCATTTATTTCAGGACGAGGTAGAAACATCACGAAACTTAACATCCTCTTTCCTTTCTTCGTATCCTCCACTTTTCCCCCATGAACGTGCCATCTTTCTTTCCAACGCTTCTTTCTCTTTCTCTTTCTCTTTCTCTTTCTTGTACCCTCTTCGTCTTCTGCTCATTCTTTGCCCTTCCAAAAGCAAGAAATAACTGGGCTCGCGAAGAAGAAATCGTAAGAAACGTAATACACGTGTATGTTGGTGTATATTCGTGTGTTCGTGTATATTTGTGTGCGTATATCTGTGCGTGTATGTATGTTTGTGTATGTATACGTGTCCTTTGTGATCCATGTCTATGGAAAAAGGTTTCGCTATTTCTTCTTTCTCCTTGAATTTATATGTCCGAGAAGGTGATACAAACCATTCGTTTGCAGTACTAACATATCCTTTCTTGGATTTCGTTCAAATGCAAGAACGAAAGGTTGGATCGGACAGAACCATGCAGAGCTGTCTATCCCAAAACGGTGTTACTATGGTTTCGTTGACGGGATCTAATATTCGTCATCTTTTACGATCAGGATCGTTCGGCGAAGATATGTGAAAATGAAACCGAGTGTTATTGTTTTTTAAATTTTCTTTTTTTCTTTTTTTTTTTTTATATATATATATACTATTTCATTTTTTTTTCATTACTTATTTATTTGAATACTTTAGGCTTTTATTTGAACGTTCGTTTTATTATTATTCTTATTATTATTTGTTTGTTTGTTTGTTTGTTTGTTTGTTGGAACACCATACTTTTATTTCAACGTTTATTTTATTATTATTATTATTATTATTATTATTATTATTATTATTTCTGTTTTTTTCTATTTAAGTATTTCTACTAAAATAAATATTGGATCAGTGTTTTTATTGATCGTTGATAAATACATTCTAAAATAAATATATGATGACAGTCAATATAAATAATTAATAAATAATTAAGTGTCACAGGTGTTATCTCACGTGTATTATCTACGTACTGATGACATTTTCATAAAATATTTCATTAAAATATTAACGCCAATGTTCAAAGATATACACTCCCACCCTTCCTAAATAATAAAATAAAGCTACCGTATTTAAATGCCACATTTAATCCAATTTACGTAATTATGCAATTATTTGATTACTAAAGATTATATATATATATATAATATAAGAACACTAAAAGTTTTATTTTATAACTATGTTACAAAGTTTGTTAATAAACCCAATTGTTTTACGTATAGATCGTTTATTTGTCTTTAGAAAATTATTCGGAATTATTTACACGAAAAATCTGAGTCGATTAAAAGGTATTGCAAACTCAACATATTCGATATCGTTTATGCGAAATTTATATCATAACTTATTACGAAGGCTTAATTCGTTAATGAATCGGATTATGTCAAGATTGTTTATTTTTAAAATATTCAACAATATCGACACCAACATATATATATATATATATATATATATATATATATATATATATTAAAAATCATCGAAATTATTTTGAATCAATTTAATGCAACCACAATTCAGAATATGAGTTCAGAGAAATTGATATTATTATAATTTGTAAAATGTTACAAAGGTTTAACTCGTCGATAAACTTGCTTATATCGAAATTGTTTATTTAATTAAAAAATTTGTGAATTTTTAACGGAGTTGAAGCAGCAAGGGACTCTAATAATATCGATACAAACGTATATCGTAAATCTAAATCAATTCTAGAAAGTACTTATTATACAACTCGACATATTATAATACTCTATACGTGTATGTGCGAATGAAATTTATATTCTAAATTATTACGAAGCTATAAATCATTAACGAATCGGATTACGTGAAGATTATTTATTTAAAAACTAACATATCGATGATAACGTATGTCAAGTATCATCATGAAAATTATTTTATTAATCAATTCAATACTATTACTACAAATTAACAAAACGATAGATATGAGTCCGATGTAACCGATATTACAACTTGTTACGGCTGTGTTTCGTTCGTTAATAAACCTGATTATTTCGTGATCGTTTATTTATCCGAGGAAAATTTACTTTGACAATCTACAAGCTTTGTGTTTATCGCAAAATTAAACCAAAACAATTCGAACGACTTTCAAACACAACACGTAAGTCGTACACCGTAGACGAATGTAAACATATAAAATAAAATATAAATATAAGATTTTACGACGAAGTGTAACAGGAAGATCGGGAAGAAGCATCGAATTGAAAAAGGTTTAAAGAGTAGAAAAAAAAAAAGAAAGAAGAAAGAAAGAAAAAAACTTGGAGGTTTCAGTCCGAGTACGATGAAAAGCTTCATTTCCTCGCATCAAAGAGAAAAGTCATGGCGTAGAAGTCCTCTAGAGTGAAACGTCAGCGTACTATCAAAGTCACTTCAGCGAATGTATCATTGAGTATGAGAAAGACAGACAGAGAAATACAGAGAGAGAGAGAGAGAGAGAGGTAAAGCCACTTACGAAAGAGATTTATCCTGGTATGAAAACACGAAGTACACGATTTCCACGTTTCACGGTGACCGAAGAATACATACGTACATTTGTTCATATAAATATATATATGTGTGTGTATAATATATAATATATACGTATAAGATATATGAACGTTCTTCGGGATAACAATTATCACGAACGGTCGTCTCGTGTTAGACGGGCTCTGTCTCTCTTATACGTATTTCCATTTCAGCAGCCTCCTCGGGCTTTACTCTCTACCTTCGCGAAGTTAAATTCACGAGAGAAATGTGTACGGTGCTTCGGAGCTTTGCCTACGAGTTGTGCCCAAAGCGTACGAGTGTTGGAATGTATGTATGTATGTATGTATGTACGTACGTATGAGAGCCAGAGAGAGAGAGAGAGAGAGAGAGAGAGAGAGAAAGAGATGGAGAAACTAGAAGATAGAAAGGATCGAATAAGAGAAAGATAGATAGATATAGAGGGGGAAGGGGAAGGGGAAGGGGGAGGGAAAAGAGGGAGTCACGGTGTTTCAATTTCCCGGAACTTGCGCACACTTCACGTAATGAACCGCACCTACCATACACATGCTACTTCTATAAACGTATATACGATGAGATATATATGTGTGTGTATGTATACACCTATGTACGTACGTATGTATATGTCTATAGACGCATATATGTGTGTACACGCGTGTAGATGAATCTGAATAAATACAACACATTCGTATACATATGTATATGTACGTATACATACACACACAAACATACTAGAGTTGTAACGACGAGAATAACGACAAAAGAGAAGCTTCGGAGGATCTGTGAAACGTAGGCGTGCGAGGACTGATAAGACGATTCAATTTCCATGCTTCTCTATCCTTAGGGTTTCTCCTTTCGCTTTCCTTCTTTGTTGGCTATAAACCAATCTCGGCCATTTTCGTTTTCTACGATAACGAGACGAGAAACCGACGAGGTTTCTGTGGTTTATTCGTACAAGGTATCTCTTCATCGATATCAAAGTAAATCAACAATCTGCATTTAAATTGATTAATTAATTTCACGTCTTCTTTGTCTTCTTTGTGATCTTTCGAAGTAAAAGAACGTTTTAAAATCCGCCTTTGACGATTAGATTTTTATACGTGAAATTAATGGATTGGAAATTGTGAAATTTTTGTTCGTCGTTACACAATGCAAGTTAATAAATAAAACAGTGTTTAATAATATTGAATCAAATGTATAATAGTCGTTTTGTTTTTTATTTAATTAATTGCACTTTAGTTTCTCTTTGTGTTGGGGAAGTAAACGATGTTTAAAAATTGACTCGGTAAAGTAATAGATTGGACGTCTTGAGATTTCTTTTTTTTGTCGTAAATAATAAATCGCCGCTTTAACTTTTCGTTAATTCATTAATTAGGCTTGAATCTGTTCTTTCCTTAGGATGCAAATGTTTAATAGTTGATTCTGAGTTTTCTTAGATAAAATAACCGATTGGAAATTTAGAGATTTTTAATAGTCGATATAAATCAAGAAATCGTTTAACAATATGAAATTAAATCGTCGTTTTATGTTTCAATTAATCAATTAGGTTTGAATTTGAATATAAAAGAATTCTTTTTTAATTAATTTATAATTTTTCTATGATTACACAAGTACAATGATCGATCAGATATTTGAAAATTTTTATTACTTTATTGACAATATAAACCAATTATGAAAATCATTTGTATAATTATTAAAGTAATGTTAATTAGGAGAAAGCTAGTTAAATAAAAAGAGAAAAAGAAAGAAAGAAAGAAAGAAAGAAAGAAATAGGTCGATAGTTGCGGCGTTAAATACATACAGTGTGCTTGAAAAATCTTCGTGACCTATTTTAAAATTATTTCGAAGTAGATACATTTTTCTTTTTTATACTCGTATTACAGCGCATAAAAAAAAAAAATAACGTAATGAAAAAGAAGAAGAAAAAGAAAAAATGTTACTATTCTATATTATAATAAAAATTTTCAAAATTTTTAATATATATATATATATATATATATATATATATATATCTTCAAACGATTGTTGTTTATTGGATGACTATTTTTAAACATTTTTAACAAGTACTTAAACGATGAATATTTCTAATAAAATATTAATACGTAAGATCGATAGCCAATATCAAATCAATCGATACAAATAACTATGAATATTATTCGAATAAAAATAAATGAAAACATTTATAAAAATTTGATAAATATAACTATACACATTTGTTGTCTATATCTTCATTTATATTAATATAAAGTAAAAAAACAACTTTGATATTTATTTCTAAGTGCAACATGTGCGTATATATTAAAAACATGATCGATATTTATAACGAACTCAACCGGAGACGTAATCATTTATATACTTAATTATTATAAACAACTACGAAAAACATTTCTATTATATATAACGTGATAAAACATTCATATTATATACAATATAATAAAAATATTATTTCACAAAATTTATATTATATTATATTATATAATATAAAGTAATTGAAGGAAAATATCGATGAGCTTGATGTAAAAGTTTATAGATAAATTTTATCGAATAACTTTTATAGAATTAAACTTTATTATTTTATGGTGGCTATTAAGTGAAGACATTCGTTCCGAGGATCGTAACGATACAACAACGAAAGATAAAATAATTCTTCGTTTCTCCGAGATCACCGTGCAAGCAATGATCTCAAAGAGAGAGATAGAGAAATAGAAAGATAGAAAGTAAGAGAAGGAATTGCGGTAGCTGTCTGCGTAACATCTCGCCTAAGGAAGAAGTTCTTCTCCGTAGACGTCATTAAGTCGACGTTAATGAGTTTACGAGCGCAAGAGGATGCAGCAGGAAAATGGCGGTAACGCACCGAAGGATACAACGACGACGACGACGACGACGACGACGACGACGACGACGTTAATAAGTTTAGCGGAGCGTGTTGCTTTTCTGGAAGAGACGATTTCATCTTCCTTCTATTTTATACATGTGTGTGTATGTTTATCTGTATGTGTTTGTTTATTTGTGTGTGTATGTGTGTATACGTATATCTGTTTCTTTTTTTTCTATTCTATTTTCGAAGAAATACAGGATAAGTAATAATTATTCTTTCGAATAAAAAATTCGAATCTAAGTTATAAATATTTCGTAACTTGAACGATTGATTTTGCAAAATTTCTTTACTGTTTTGTAATATTTATAAGTTTGATTAGAGGTATGAGAAGATTTTAATATTTTGATTTATTATTAATAAAGTATATGTAAAATATGTTATAATAATATAAAATATATATATATAATATAAATAATAGTAATATATATAATAATCTATAATATATATATATAATTAATATATATGTATTAGTAATTTATGTAATAATAATATATATTTTGTTAATAATAAATTAAAACGTTATTTAGCATATAACAATATATAATATCTACATATAATACACACACACACACACATATATATATATATTTATTATTGAACGTGAAACAACGTTGCATAAAAAAATAAAAAGCAAAAAAAAAAAAAGGATAACGATTAAAAAGAAAAATAAAGAGGATACCGACGAAAAAATTACTTAATACATAAGATAAATTATTATCTCGCGCGATCTCCATTATAAAAATCAATTCGTACGGATATATTAACGTAGACATGTTACGATTTTTTTTTTTTTTTTTTTTTTTTTTTTTTTTTTTTTTTTTCATTAAAAAGAAGAAACGAGAAAGAAGAAGAAAGAAGAAGAGAAAAGGAAGACAAAGAAGAGAAAAAAAAAAGAAAAAGAAAAAAAGAACGAAGAAAAGAAAAGAAAAGATAAAGAAAAAAAAGAAGAAAATAAGGAAGGTAGGAAAGGTAAGATAAAGACGTAACGCAAAGATAACGATCGAAGGGTTACCAAGCTTTGGAAAGTTTAATAAACATTATAGCAATAAGGAGGATACGATTTCTCAGGAAGGCGATGAGCTTTCACGTTGCGCCTCTTAATCCCGTATCCGTGGCTCGAAGTTTCTCGAGTTATGTCTCGAGTTCTATCGAACTTCGGCCTCTTGGGATTGGCTGTACAGGCGGGATCACCGGATTACAATTTGGTCGGAACTTGTCCCTTGTGGTTCGGAACAGTTCGATTTGAGTCAGAGAGATCGTTGTTCTTGAAGCTTAAAACCGAGGTAAAGGCTTTAACCATTACTGAAAGACCTTGGATCGTTTAGAAGTAATATTTCAATGAGTTTCAATGTTTTCTTTCGACGTTAGAACGTTGTGTTTTATAGATCTTACATATGTATAGATCTAAGATGATAATGATTTATGATGATCATTTTTCGATTTTCGATCGATACTATTTGATACTTACGTTTAGAGATCTGAATGTATATGTAAGTGTATGATGCGTGTGTGTGTGTGTGTGTGTGTGTTTGTGTTTGTGTGTGTATAGTGAATCATTGTAGATAATTTAATTCTTAATGGCAGCTACGAACTAACTGAAGTTAACTATTGAATCGCTGCTTATCATCGAAATTTCTGTTGTATCGCATAATCAGAATATCTGTCGTTCACGTAGATATAATTATTTGATAATAGTAGACATAGTTATTATCGCTGTTTATGTTATGTCGTTTATCTTTCATTTTTAATATTTATTCTTAACGAGTTTAAAACCGACAAACGATGATTATGATTTAATAAATATGCCGCAATATAATTTCGCGTGATTTTAAATTAAACAGTAAGATGAGTTCACGGTTATGTAACATTTGAATCGGTATAGAATATTATTTTATTTTTAAATCGTATTATGATAAGAAATGCGTATTAACGTCTATTTAACGTAAGTTTAAATTCATATATTATCCTATAAATTATTATAAACAACCGAGTTTATATAACGAACGAAGTTTACGTCAAAATAATTTCGAATTAATAACTAATGATATTTTCAAATCGATGAATTGAATTAATCATAATTAAATTACTATAAAATAACACGATCAGTATATATACACACACACACACACACACACACATTTTCTTTCACATATTTTTACTGCTTTTTGTAAATCTTCGCAATTATATTCATCTTTACCTATCGATCTATTCTAAGATAGATCCTTATATATATATATATTAATTATGCTATCTTATAGTAATATAACAATAATTAATTCATTTCATTGATTTGATTATATTATTTATTACTATTAAATTTATATATATATATTAATTTATTTTATATTATTATTACATATTATATATGTATATAAAATCTTCATATACGTCTACTTTCACAAATCTTCGCGATTATATCAATAATTTTCTATCATCCTAAGATCAATTTAGTTAAATTAATTATCAATCTAAGTTACCGATCGAAAGTTACATGATAAATTAAGACCGAGTTAGCTCAAGTAGAAAAGACAGAAGGAAATAAGGAAGGAAGGAAGGAAGGAAGGAAGGAAGGAAGGAAGGAAGGAAGAGAAGAGTAGAGAGATTTCAAGGAACAGTGGTTCTTCATTGGCACATCTAAGACAGAGTAGAATCTATCGGTAGAAGGAAAGCATTTCCCGAGGCGAACTTATTAAGCTCTGCCTACCGAATGAACCATCGAGCTTTCGCATCCTCTTTGTCGCAGCTTTCCTATGAGTTCTATTCTATCTTTCTCTCTCTCTCTCTTTGAGCTTCCCTTTCGCTCCCGTGTCAACACCTATCTCTCTCTTTCTTCCTCTTACTATTTATCTCTATCTATATATCCGTCTCTTTCTATCTTTCCATCTATATATCTATCTTCTCTCTCTCTCTCTCTCTCTCTCTATCTATCTCTATCTATCTATCTCTGTCTTTCGTTTATTACGCAATGCCACAGACATAGACACATGGACACATAGGACACACATAGAAATACTTCGAAGACGATACTAGATTTCAGTCTTGCGAGAAATGATTATTAGGGCGCCGTGCTCATTATCCATGCCGGGGTAGGTATAACTATTTCAGGAACTTCAAATATTAGCTCGAAACTCTAGGCAAGGCCGCAAGTTCTTCTTCTTCTTCTTCTTCTTCTTCTTCTTCTTCGTCTTCGTCTTCTTCTTCTTCTTCTTCTTCTTCGTGCGACTTGATCTACCTCCTATCGTCGTAGTTGTCGTAGTTGTCGTCTTCGTCGTAGTGTAGTCGTCGTAGTCGTCCTACTCGCAAGTCGTATTCGACTCTCGTCCGTACCCTTTGCTTCTCGACGCTTCTCGAGTCAGTCGAATCGTATTTGCCATGAAAAGATTCTCCTTCTCTCTCTCTCTCTCTCTCTCTCTCTCTCTCTCTCTCTCTCTCTATCTTTCTTTATCTCTTTCTCTCTTTCTTTTTCTTTCTCTCTCTCTCTCTCTCTTTATCTTTCTCTCTTTCTTTATTTCTCTCTGTCTGTCTCTTTCTTTCTATATATCTGATTCATCTCTCCTTGATTTTCTTCTCGCATTTCTTCCAATTTCCGTCTGGGAAAATTCGACATCTTTCCTCTCTTCCTCCGATTTCAGCGACCAAGAGAAAATTGGTTAAGTCAAGTCGGAGATCGGTGGGTTCTTCTATCAGTACTATCTTAGTTTTGAATATTTCGGACTTGCTAACAGTAGGTTTGTTTTCTTCTCGATTTTCTTCTTTTTAGATATGTTTTTAAGATCTCCGCGGTACTGTTCGTTAAATCGGTGCTTTCAATTTTGTTTCGATTTGATTTGTCATTGTAGATTTGCAAACGGAATTGGATCGCGAATTAGATTGAAAAAGTGCAAGTAATCTTTTTTAAATATTTCGGATATAATCTTTCAGTTATGTGAATATATATATATATATATATATATATATATATATATATAAAGATTATTTATATATATATATACTTTTTTTAGCGATATCAAAATAATTTTATCGAACGATCATGCTTGAAATTTTCTTTACCTTTGAAAAATATTTCACATTCGATAAATTGATTGATTCGATCGAATTCGATCGAACAAAATATTCTTTACATAAATAATCTTTTCTAAATATCATCTAGAATCTTCATAAATTCATTCTTTATAACATTCAAAATAAGTTTATCGAACAAACTCGACTTTAAACGACATCTTACATATTCTTTACTTTCTCCAAAAATATATCATAACCATATTAACTTATTTATATTATCATTATCATTATCATTATTATTACTATCTTCATCGTTATTAACTCTCCGACTCTTGATCCATTGCACCGGTCACGTAGCCATACCAGTTTTAATTATTGAATTCCCTAGCACGATGTATCATAGAACTTTCTACACCGTGCTAAAACTTTCTTCGAGTTACTACCGATATCATCGTCTTGCTCGAACACGAAACCAAACTAAATCACGGAAAGTCCCTTGCTTGCCATTCTCTCTTTCTCTCTCTTTCACTCTCTTTCTTGATCTTTTTCTTTTCTTTGCAAACCTTTCTTGGTATATCTACACCAGCACGTTTTCCTCTTCCTTCTTACTTCCTTCTTTCGTACCTCGATCGTAAGAGAAAAACGTTTCGAGCGAGTCCACACGAATCCTGTGGGATGAGGATTATCCTTTTTCTCTGTGCTTCCCCCTTTACCGTGGTCGCATAGGTTACCTACCTATCACGAAACCCATTGCAAGATGCAATCGTCCGCTTTACGCCCTAAAGAATTTCTTTTTTGACGTTATAACCAATGTTATAACTCGAAAAACATCCCTTAGGATTTCATACAAATTGCGTTTACTTATATTGCGTTACTTATGTGAAAATGAAATTCTTTTTTTTTTTTCTGTTGGTCTTCTTTTCTTTCGTTTTGTTTGTTTGTTTGTTTTTTCTTTATTTCTGATTTTATTTCTCATTTTATTATTTATTATTTATTTGTTATTTCATTAATTTTTTCCTTTTATTTTTTCTCTTTTTTTTGTTGTTGTTGTTGTTTTGTTCGTTCGTCTTGTTTAGCTTTCTTGTTCGTTTTTTTTCTTTCTTTCTTTCTTTTTTTTTTTTTTTGAATATAACCATCCGATTTGTTCGAAACAACGTAAATTTTCTTTAATCGTTTGATTATTAGTTCAACAATGGATTTATATTAATCGTTATAAATATTTTAATGATAGTTAAACGATCCTCTGTTTTCTTTTCATCTTTTTTTCTTTTCATACAATTTTCTAACATTTTCGAGTCTTATGGATTTTATTTTTCTTTCAAAATTTCTCGAAATTTGTCTATTCTTTTCTTTCCCGAATATTTGAAAAATGCATTTATGCATTCATGCATTATCGTTTAGAGAATGATTTTCAAAATCTCTACTTTTTTCTATCAACAAATTTTTTATTCTTTCTATCTATGAATTTTCTAATATCGAAGACGTTTTGTAAATTTCGTGATTAAAAAATAATCTCTCTCTCTCTCTCTCTCTCTCTCTCTATATATATATATATATATATATATATATATATTTCTTTTTTCTTTTTTCTTTAAAAATTATCGGAAAAATTCGTCAACAATTTTCCCTATTACATTTTAAAACAACAACGTGCAAGATATAAAATTTCATTAACGATTTTTCATAAACATTGATTATATTATAATCTCGTAGTAAGTATTGTTAATAACTTGCTAACCGTAATACGAACTAATATCTACTTCATAATACAAGTTCCCAATTGGTAAGCTCGATTTCTCCATAACTCATAAACAACGGAGAACTATGGAGACTCCTACTTGTCTCTCTCCATTTTGTCTTGGAGTAGTTCATATTCCTGAACCATTTCTGCCCAGATCGTACATACAATATACACATACACACATATATATATATATAGAGAGAGAGAGTACTCGATTGAAGGTCCTCATGGACCTTGAAGTCTCTTCATGCGAACCTAGCGTTTATGTTGTTCACCGTTATCCTTAGGAAATTAGATGTTGGTGATTTACCATTGGAGGCCGAGTCTAATGCGAAGGGAATAGGGACGTGCCATGGGTCCAATTGAATCGGTATACCTCTCTCTCTCTGTCTCTCTGTCTCTGTCTCTCTCTCTCTGTCTCTCTGTCTCTCTGCTTTCTCATTCTGGTTCTCCTCCAAACAACGACCTTAGGAAATTAGACGTTGCTGATTTATGGCTGACTACGATAGAACACTGACTACTGTACATTGGAAACTGAAGTTTACGGATATCTCTGATTCTCTCTGGGATGAGCATATATTGTAAACAAATACATGTAGCTAAGTAAGTAAGTAAGTAGATACACGTTCGCACAGTAGTAGTATATCACTCGTATATCTTTCACTATGGGTACTTACCAACATAGTGAGAACAACACAGCTTGAAAGTTTCTCTCTGCTGTCGTACTGTTCACGAATTTTGTCAACTTGCTCGAAGAGAGATCAATTAGATGAGAGTGGGATAGTAGCAGGATGATGCAGACGGGTACGATCGAATCCCATTATGAGTAGGTAGCCTAGCCGACAGGCGAGGATGGATTAATTAGATCCACCTGACCACGTTACCAGGCTTTATTATCCGTAGGAAGTGTCAAGCGTCTAATCGTGGAAGGCTCGTCTATAGAGAGATAGAGAGGGAGAGAGAGAGGGAGAGAGAGAGAGAGAGAGAGAGAGAGAGTGTGTGTAACTTTATAAATTTATTAAAGCCTGTGGTCACAGAGTCTGGTTTCTGAGTTCGACGAGCTGATGGGAAGAGAGTAGAACGAAGGGACGAGTTTGCTCCCTTGGGGAGATTAGATGGTCGTTATTTTGGATTAAAATTATCTTTCTCACTTTCTCTTTCTCTCTCTCTCTCTCTCTCTCTCTCTCTCTCTCTCTCTCTCTGTATCTCTCTTTTTCTTGTATTATTTATATAGGCAATCGATTGATATATATATATATATATATATATATATATATATATACATATATATTATATATCAATCGTTATATATAGTGATATTTATGATATACATATGATATATGTATGATATATATATATGTATATTTCTATCCTCGTCTATAACTATTATATATACAACTGATATTACTATCCGATATTATAACTTTACTAATAACTTTAATACAACTTTAATATTACTTTCTGTCTTTTCTCTATAAATGTATTACATTTTACGAATATTATTATAAATTTTGAATAATCGTTGAAATGATATTAAAGAATATTCTGATATTAAGAATATCCTGTTTGCCAGAAACTTTAAATATTTGACACTCCTACTTTCCTTTCCTTTTTTTCTTTTTACAAAGACGAGATTAATTGTATTTCGCAATTTCGAATATTTACGATTAAAAAATCGCCACAGTATATATACGTACATACATACATACATACATACATACATACATAGCGTTATAATTTTTAATAAATGTTCATATACAATAGGAAGAAACGTGTAGAACGTTTATCAAATAATTGGGGCAATTACATGTTACCGATTTCCTGTAATATTTAACAAGTCTAACCGATGGAAATACAACAAGCACCGGATCAATGTTCATTGGAAATTATTATGACTACCGCATAAATGAAATACAAAACAGGCTGATTGTGTAACCGGTAATTAATGATTCATATCAAACACGTTCGCAAATAGCCACTGTATGATTATAATAAACTCTACGGTTTGATATCGAAGTAATATATTCGTTAATTGTAAGTTTTGGCTCGATAAAAAAAAAAAGAAAAAGAAAAAAAAGGAACCATCGATAGGCCACGAAATTATACGATTTGAAAGAGCAATTGTCATAATTACAACGATTAGTTCAATAACAATCTTATTATTCGCATGATCGTTCTGAAAGACATTATACAGATGGCTTATGTCATTTCTACGAACGATTATACATAACTATTATACTTGGATACATTTATCCGATTTGACTAACGATTGTCGATAGATCGATACGAAATTTACGACTATTAGATCGAATCGTTCGAATCGAATTAAATGTTTTATCGCAATTATCCGACTTATTACTCCTTTCGAAAAAAAGAAGTAATCAATTCGATCGTAT
This sequence comes from Vespula pensylvanica, assembly GCF_014466175.1. Classification (NCBI taxonomy): domain Eukaryota; kingdom Metazoa; phylum Arthropoda; class Insecta; order Hymenoptera; family Vespidae; genus Vespula; species Vespula pensylvanica. The sequence continues at coordinate 3,388,591 of NC_057701.1, read as the reverse complement.
AAAGAAAATTAGATCAACGATCGAACATTCCGAACAGTTCTAAATAAATTCTTAATAAATAATTTCTTAATTATATCTTGAAGTTAGAAAATTTTCTTAGATACTCGTACGTTCACGCGTATATACGTATATAACGCATAGTAAATATATACATACATACATGCATACGTATGTATATACCTACGGTTGCCAATGACATATAGTACTAGGTACTATTATAGAAATATATACAACTAAGTAAAAACTTTAGTCCATTCAGAAGACAAAACTTTCTTCAAGTAGGGTGAAGTACGATCAAAAAAGGGGTGGTTGGGATAGGGTAGAATGGGAGTTCATTGTTTTGGGAGGAACGTTAAGCCGAAGTTGTTGTTATCAAGCTTTCGTATGACTGCCTGCCATAGATAGAGAAAGATAAAGAGAGATAGAGATAGAGAAAGAGAAAGAGAGAGAAAAATTAAACCAAAGTGATAGGCATAGAAAAGGAAGAAAATAAACAAATAAATAAATAAATAAATAAATGAAGAAAAAAAGAATAGATAGATAGATAGATAGACAGATAGACAGATAGACAGATAGATAAAAATAGATAAAAAGAGAGAGACAGACAGACAGAGAAACTAAAATTAGAGTAAGGGACATAGAAGAAGAAGAAAATAAAGAGATAAATAAAGAAAAAAAAAAGGATAGATAAATAGATAGATAGATAGATAGATAAAAAGAGAAAGAAAGAGAGAGAGAGAGAGAGAGAGAGAGAGAGAGAGAGAGAGAGATTGCGATTGCGTATAAATAGCCATGCGAGACGAAAATTGACGGGGCAAGCACGCGCTCGTAAAAGTGGAAAAGAGAACAATGGAGAAAACGTCGCTCTCGAGCCTCGGGGCCTCTGCTCGTTTTCACGGCGTACGATAAAAGAGTTTCCGCGAGAGGCTTTTACCCTCCTGATCCTCGTAAATTCGGACCTGCCTTACTCTCTCTCTCTCTCTCCCTCTCTCTGTCTCCTTCTCTCTCTTTGTTTTTCTCTCTTTCTTCTTCTATTTGCTGCCTACCAGTTCTCCATCTTCTTTCTCTCTTTCTCTCTCTCTCTCTCTCTCTCTCTCTTTCTCTCTTTCTCTCTCTACTTTCCACAACAGAATCCCAAAGGATTCTGGTTTTGTAGATTTTATCTTTTCGATAGCTCGTGCCACCTACGGACGATCCACTACGAAGAAATGGCTACTGTGTGTCTTCTCACCATCTTTTCTCTCTTTCTCTCTTTTCTTTTTTTTTTAACTCTCTTTTTTTTTTATTCTACTCTCTCTCTCTTTTTTTATTCCACTCTCTCTCTCTCTCTCTCTCTCTCTCTGTTTCTCTCCGTTTCTTCTTTCTTCTTTTTCTCTTTCTATCTTTCTCTTTCTCTCTTTCTTTTCGTACTCGCAAAGTATATTCTAAGCCAATCGCATTCCCCGCAATCGGAATCGGTTCGATGCCGAGAAAAGAGGATCGTTCGTACCTCTTTTTCTTTCTATCTATGTATCTCTCTCTCTCTCTCTCTCTCTCTCTCTCTCTCTCTCTATTCCTCTTTCTATTAACTTTCTTTCTCACTTCTTTTTTTTTTTTTTATTTTTGTTTATCTTCTTCCTATTCTACACCGTCATTTCCTATTTTCGTTTCAACGACCAACTGATCGGGCTTTCGCGTTCTCTCTTTTGTACTTGTACTTTTCTTTCTCTTTCTCTTTCTTTTTTCTTCTTTATTTCTCGTCCTTTTCTTCGTAAGTTAGAGAAAATGTAACGATAGTTCGATGCATCGGGATGGAAGATCGAATTGGTACCAACAATTTTGCGGGCTGCAGTTTCTTACGAATGTCTCCAATAAATTGCGATTCATTGAAGCGTTCTTCTCGTTTCTTTTTATCTTCTTTTTACTTCTTCTTTTTTTTTAGTCTTTGACGACAAGCACCTTATTTGCGTTCACCCATCGCTGAGATAGATAGAATGTTCACTAAGTCGAAATATTGAAATATTCGTTCGGTCTTTTTTGGCATTAGCTCTTTCTTTCTTTCTTTCTTTCTTTCTTTTTTTTTTGTCAATGACGACTATATTTTTTATGATTACAATTTTTCATAAGGGTAGAAACTAACAAGACGTTTAAATATTTTCGTTTGAAAGTATCATGATTTAGATATATTGTGATAGAAGGTCGAATTAATTCGAACGATTTTATGAATTGCGTGTGAAAAAATTTAGATTCTTTTAATTAGTTCTTTTTTCTTTTTTTTTTTTTTTATTTAACGTAAAACGTATTAGTGTAAAGTTTAATGTATAATTAATTATTGTTCAACAAGTCGAAATATTCTGTCTGGACTTTATCGTTCTTTTTCGTTATTTTTATGAATAACAATTTTTCATACATACGCAAAAATCTCGAAGAAGAGATTTAAGTAGTCATGATTTAAAAGGATTAGAAGTATTAAGACGAAAGATCGAATTAGTTCGAACAATTTTTTGAATCGAATGAATCTCTTCTATAGTTTCTTTCGAACGTACGAAAAAATTTCTACTCATTGAGATGATTAGTTCAAATTAAATAATTCTATAATTAATATTCGATAAATAATAAGCTGCAATATTAGTTTACAAATTTTTAAATGTTTTTTTCCTTTCTTTTTCTTTTTACATAAATGGCAGTCAAGCGTTTTCGATTAAACGATTCGTTCTGTCTCTTTGTAATCGTTATAATAGAATCCTTGTTACTATTGTACATTACTGTATTTTATCAGCTTATCTAAATGACGAAAAGTAAATAAATAAGCGAGTATATTCTCTGTAATGGTTATTATAGATCATTGCGTATCGTGTCAAGGAATAACGTTTTGATGAGATACTCGTCGTGTAATACGCTTTAAGTACTCGTAAGATATTTTATTGCTCCCTGAGAAGCGATGGTAGATAACCGTAATATACGTAATTTGCGTGGATCGAGGAAAGTAAATGTTTGAATGAACGTAAATACGATCGGTCATTTCAGAAAGTTACATTTTATATTTCATTTTTATGTTATAAGCTATCTCTTGAAATATATGTATGTGTGTGTGTGTGTATACATTACATATTTTTTTATTATTCTCATTGAATATATATCTAATATATTAATCACATATATATTAATATATCATATATATATATATAAGATTAAATTGTTAAATTTAATCATATACATATATATAATATATTTAAATATTATATATATACACACACAATATATTGATTAGATTCATCTATATATGATTAAATCCTAAATTAATTATCAACAAATTTCCAAAAAAAAAACTGATCAAAGAAGAAGTCAACCCGACAAAAATCTCGTTTCTATCCCCTTCTCAGAATAACAAGAAGCACGATTAGCCGTTTGCTTCGTCGAAGAAAATCTTTGACCTTATCAAGACAGTATTATATCTATGTAGTCAATCGTGATATACATAAACCACGAATTGAATAGATCTTGAATCGTTTCTAAGTTAGGGATACGGGTTGGAATACGTTAAAGGAAGGATTCAGAATCGGCAGCTAAGTTCTCTCTCCTAGTTTGAGGCAGCTGGAAACGGTAGTAGTAATAGCAATAGCAATACTACTACTACTACTACTACTACTACTACTACTACTACTACTACTACTACTACTACTACTACTACTATTACTACTACTATTACTACTACTATTACTACTACTATCCTCGATCAATTCGATGCGGTTTCATTCGGTTCTACGTAGGTATTGGTTCTCGTGCATGTCGTTAATTCTTGACGACTACATCGACGGGAAACGGTCGTAAAGTCGACCAAGACCCTTGCGAGTTCTCCACCCTCGGAGAATGCCAGGAGTTGCGGCTTAACCATGACACCCGAAACTGATGAACCATTCGGCCACTGACCATCGATTCGTCCACAAGCATCGCCTTACTACTACTATCACCACTACTACTATTACCATTACTAGCTAACATCACTACATACACAATGGCTTTTCGACCAAACGGTATCGTTAATTTACTATCCTGTCTATATTTACGCAGTAGACACCCTCTATCAATTCAGAGTAGAAGTCATTATACGTTTGCTAGGACTATTCCAAAAGATTTTCCTCTTCTTTTTCTCTTTTTCTCGTTTTCTCTTATTTCGTTATTGTTTCTTTGTTTGTTTGCTTCTTTTTATTTTGTTGATAATGCAGTCGGTGATATTTTTAAATGGATGATCTATCGTTTCTTATTGATTTTCTTTGAGAAATATCCATCTTAGTTTTTAACTTCTGTTATCGATCCGGGTTTTTTTTTATTCTTGTTCTTTTTTATTTTTTTATTTAATAATCATTGTACGATCTAATCTATTTTGTGAATTTATTGCAATCTTTCAAATTTGTTCTCCTTGCAATTCTCCCCTTTTCGTATAGCTAATTGTTCATTTACTTGGGTATCTACGTTACGATCTAACGATCTATCGATTCATTTGGAAATCTAATTTTGATCGAAGTATCGAAGCTGTCGTCGTTCGATTCTGTTTTTCCATGTTGGTTAAATAATGAACAGAGTGAAATTTTATCTACTTTTCGGTATATTATTTTCATACAATTAATATTCTTTAAGTTACGTCGATATCAATTATTTAGTTCTCTCTTATTCTTTTGGTTTTTATATCTCTTATTTTTTATATATTATATATACTACATATATATATATATTATATGTCTTTTATTTTATGTTTTATATTCTCTTTCATTTTATGCGTATATATATTTTTTATATATATATTCTCTCTTTCTCTGTTTTTCTGTACACACACACACACATACACACGGACATATATCTCATATTTTTTAAGTATTTTATATCTTTTGTCTTTATATATGTATATATTGCTTTATTTTGTATGATCACAATTCGAAGAGATATTGAAATAACATTACTTGAATTAAAAAATTGACATCTCTCTCTTCCTACACACACACACACACATATATTTCCTATTTTTTAGATATCTTATATCCTTTCTCTTCATTTTGTATTATCAAAATTCGAGGAGATATTTAAATAACATTACTTAAATTAAAAAATTACCTTATATATATATATATATATCGATTTTTAAAATGAAATATTCTAAAGAAATAAATTTATTTTCTTTCTCTGTTTCTCTCTCTTTCTCTCTCTCTCTCTCTCTCTCTGTCTCTCTTCATATCCATCTACCGTTTTCACCAATTTGGATGATATGCCTAATTCTTAAGTACATTTAACCCTCCAATAGAAGTACCTTTAAGGCAATGGCGCAATTATCGACTATTCTCGAAAGTTCAGTTTCGATTCCAAGAGCTTCGGGTTCGGCTCTTAAGTCGTTCAGGCAGAAACCATCGACTGGAGAATGTGAATTCTCAGTCATCGATTTCCTGGAAACGGTCTTTCGTCCGTAATATTGGCACTTAATATCGTGACGCTGATACGACGCGTGTCCTTCGGCTTTCTCGAACCTATTGGATGTAATCGAGACGAAAACGAGACGATAAATTTCGAAGAAGAATCTAGGACTTTTATATCATCCCTCTTTCTATCGATTTCATTATTATTTCTTTATTATTATCATTATCATTATCATTATTATTATTATTATTATTATTATTATTATTATTATTATTACCATTATTATCATTCTTTATCTTTTTTCTAAATTTTATTCTCGTTTATTCGATTCGCCCGATGGAGAACAATTGTCGTCGACTTAACGAAACTTATCTTTCGAACGGCAGAAAAAAATAACATTCTAACAATCGAGCACGTCGAAAAGAAAATTCAAGTAACAAAAGCCATATAGACCCAACTAAAGAAAAGAAAAAAAAAAAAAAGAAAAAAGAAAAGGAAAAAGAAAGAAAGAAAAAAAAAAAGAAAAGAGAGGGAAGAGAAAATAGAAAAAAAAGGAAAAGAAATAACAAGTTTTATTTCCCCGTTATCCAATATAGTTCGAACAAACAAAAACCCAGTTATAATAGATAATTGTTATCCAAAGGATTGATATATCTCGTTGAAACGTCGAAGTTTCCCGACGACAGGACATCGTTTAACCGGTCCCGACGAAATCTCGCGATATTAGGCGAGTTGGCAGCTCGATAGTTGACAGGATTGCATAGCATCCCAGGATAGTAGAGCTCACCTAGTTCCTATCTCGACGATTCGCTATTGGTAGCTACGTTTCTGGATAACGTTCCCCCGGGTATCATCCGTTGGCCCTGTGTTATCTCCCTCAGCAACCCCTTCTCTCTCTCTCTCTCTCTCTCTCTCTCTCTCTCTCTATCTATCTATCTATCTCTATCTCTGTCTCTGTCTACTATGTCTCTGTCTCTGTCTCAGTCTCTGTCTTTGTCTTTCTCTCCGTCATTGGTTTATCTCCTTTCTCTTTTCGTTCTTACCGACCTAGTGCAACGAATATAACCAACATCTCGACTATTTTCCCCTATCCTTCGTTTCCTTTTCTTTCTTTTATTCTTTTCCCTCAGCATCGTCTTTCTTGATTGTCCATTTGCGCTACCGGCTGTATCCGGTTTTGTTTGTGTTGCTCTTACTACCATCTTCTGATTCTTTGCTCTCTCTTTCTCTCTCGCTCTCTTACTCTCTGTTTCTTTATATTCATTCGTTTCTTTTCTCTCTTTCCCTCCATTTCAGATTCGTTCAATTTCTTCTTTTTCCTTTTCTTTTTGTTTTTCTCTTTCCTTCTTTCTTTCTTTCTTTCTTTCTTTCTTTCTTTCTTTCTTTCTTTGTTTCTTTGATGAGGATGAAATTTTGAAAGAAAATTCAGATGCAACGATTTGTCACTTAACATTAATCTGACGTTACTTTTAATGAAAATGTTTTATTTGGATGTTATTTATAAGATGGATTCGATATATTTTTTATATGTCAACGATATTACACACACACACACACATATATTATGTATTTTTCTTTTTAATTTTAATCTCGCAGTCATGGAAATTTTGGAAAATGTAATAGAACTGATGAAATATTTGCAAGTTAGTTTGTAAGTTGATAGCCTGGATAAACGATTTATTTATTCTGAATTTTTTTGGAATTTCTAATTAATATTTATATAGATAGATGATGTTTTTAAAAAGAAGAGAAAAAGTCGTATTAGAAGTGTTAAAGAAAAAATACGTTTTCCTCTTTTATTTCGAGCTTTACTCTTTAAGCCAGTTATTCCTTTCAACGAAGCCACCCCTTGAACCACCCACTACTCTCCATCTTCAAAACAAAGTTCGTACGATGTCTCTTTCTTCCCTCTTTTCAACGCTTTGTCTTGATTGTTCACTCAACGGGAGTCGTCGTTGATGGTGGTGGTGGTGATGGTGATGGTGATGGTGATGGTGATGGTGATGGTGGTGGTAGTGTTGGCGTTGTTTTGATTTATGCAACCCCATAAATTATAACCTATTTTCTTTTCGATGAGAAAATCTACGTAGTACTTATTTTTTGCGTTAAAGTGATATCCCTAGTATATGTGTATGCATTTGTATGCGTGTGATTGCGCGTGTAAATGTGTATGTATGCATGTATGTATGTATGTGTGTGTGTGTGTGTCATTTGTACGTTCGTGTAAGTAACTATTTTTATACACGGAGCATGTAATATAATCCTGTTTAAAGTTTTATCATAACCGAGTAAAAGAGAGAGAGAGAGAGAGAGAGAGAGAGAGAGAGAGAGAGAGAGAGAGAGAGAGAGAGAGAGAATAATTGAACCGATAAATAAAATGGTTTTTTCTTTTTTATTTATTTTTTATTTCCTTTTTTTTTTTAATATCTTAATCTTTCTTTTTTTCTCTTGTTTTTTTGTTGCTATTATTGTTCACATTAGCCCATACTCGGTCATATATTAATTAAATGATTTATAAATTATTACAGGTATATGATGAGGTTTGCTGTTATAAAAGTATGTGTGTATATATATATATATATATTTGTGTATCTGCATATGTATTGTTGCATATGCATGAGAATAGATGGTATGGTACGAAAGAGATTCCTGCGTTGTATTTATTCGTTTCTCGAATGTGTGCCATTTTTCATATCTTTCTTCTCTGTTTCATTGTGTAATTATTATTTTATACATAATATATAGATAAACGAATACATATATACATACATACATATGTTTATATTTACAAAATTTCATTCTATCTCTGGTTGGGTCATTGTGCAACGACCCGCGACAATACTATTAATTAATTTTCCATATTAATTTATATATTAATTAACATATATATTTTTTCTTTTCATTCTAATTTACAATATAACTTTTGTCGAAAATAATTGCAAAATTCTTCACATAATGTAGCGTGGATTATTTTTACAATTTTAATCTTTCAAATCTGGGAAGTTCATTGATGATAATTTTCGATTGATTTTCGTCGCAAATTGTTAATTCGTTAATTCTCCTTTTTACTTTCCTTTTTTTTTTTTTATGACGAATCGAACGATTGGAAATATGTTAAAGAACGAAATAAATATGAATCGCAATTTAATAGTAATTTTTCAACATGAAGATTATATTAACCATAACGATAATAATAATTTTGTCAAACGTAAATAACTTTTTCAATATTTCAAGGATACACATTTTCTTTTTCTTTTCTTCTTATAAAATTCTAAACTCGTGTGACAATTTTAAAAAATATATAAGATAATCGATCAGATATTTGGAACACGTAGTACGAAATTGTAGTTAAACGATTTATCGTTTTTCTTTTTTTTTTTTTCTTTTTTCTTTTTCTTTTCGTTAATTTTATAATCGAAATTCATTGTACACCTGGGAGAAAACGTAAGGACGGTAAAAGTCGAGGTGGTTTGCGTCATAACGACGACTGAAGGGCATGTAGGGCAAACAGGAATGTCCTCTCTATGGGCCACGAACGAAAGTTACAAGCTGGTACGTGTAACGCGTGTACAATGGAACGTCAGTGTTGGTTATGACCGTACAAGTTCGTGGACAGTATATATCTGCCAGGAGGAGTCGCGTGATAAAGGGTGCCGTTGCTCGTGGGTCCGCTTAATTTATGGTGGCTCGACGAAATATTGTTCCCACAACAGAGATTAGTATAGTACTCGCAGTCGTTGAACTTTCCCTTCTTTCTCCTTTTTTTCTTTATTCCTTCTATTTCTCCCTCTTTTTTCTTTCTTTTTTTTTTTTTTTTTTTTTTTAATCTTTCATCTCAATCTTTCCCTTTGTTTTCTTTATATTACGCGATAATAATCCTATCTTGTAGTATATACGATTAAAAGGATCTGATAAGGTGATACGTTGATTATCACATTTGTTCTACTATTTTATTAACCATTTAAAAAAAATTGTTGAGATTAGTTTCGAAAAAGATATCGATTGTTCTTCGATCCGATTTTTCATTCGTTTCATCAAACTGCTTTGACGTGACCACGTTTAAAAATTTTTTTTTTCTTTCTTTTATTTTATTTATTTATTTATTTATTTTTATTTTTTTTTTGAAGAAGAAGAAGAATGTGACGCGTAGCGTTTTCATTTTTTAATTAGATTCTTGAATGTTTTAATTCTTTATTTAGATTAGCGATATTCCTTTTTATTCGTGTGATAAGTCATCAAGATACGTTTTAGAATGTTTTCAAGAATACGATCTTGTCGATTTATTTCTTCTTAGATGTTTAAAATTATCGTTAGAATCGATACTTGCTTGAATTTGTTCTTATTCAATCGACGAACACTATCGACATTATAATCAAAAGAAAAAAAAACAAGAGGTTTCGAAAACTTCATAAATGCTTAAGATCATCGTTGTGATCGATTCAATTAATTTTCCTTTTAATTCATTCGATAACTATGAAAATGAACGTTAATGTAAATCAATGTTAACAATATTATAAATGATCCTAAATATAGATTTCGATAGATAATCGAAAGTTTCATTGAATCTATTACTTAACGTAGGGAATAAAGAAATAAAAATAATAAAAAGTTGTATCGAAAAATAATATTTTAAAGAGACGATTCAAACGAAAAATATAATATCTACACACACACACACACACACACAAATATATTATACGATATATAAAAAGAAATAAAACGTATATAAGAAAAACGAGAAGAAAAAGAACCAAGGGGAGCGAACGAACGTCTACTTTCGAACGCAGCTAAAGAAAAAAAGAAAAGAAAAGAAAAGAAAAGGAAAACAAACAAACAAAATAAAAAATGGCGTCGTGAAGGAAGTTTCAGTGGATGACGTTAAAGCGTTCGTAGTCCTTGACTTGGTCGCTGTTTCGGACGGTTCGTATTTTGGAGAGATCTGTTGAAAGAGCAGCGGCAAATGCCTTGAGGTGAACAGACAGAGATTTCGAAGAATTCCGTCGATAATTTCTTCCTTCGGCAGTTTCATTCTCGCTACCCTTTTACTCCCCCTCTCCAACTTTATACCCTCATCTCCGTAGTCCGCAACTTCGTACCTCTCTTTCTCTCTCTCTCTCTCTCTCTCTCTCTGTCTCCCTCTTCAACCCCTTAGAATCTTCGAGCCAGCAAGTCGTGATCCTCCTTTCTTCATCTTCGTCTTATCCAAGCAAGCGGAGAATCTTCCTTTCGTTTTGTCCCAACGTTCATCCCTTCCTTTTTTACTACTTCCCTCGATCCAGCGATCCAGCTTCCCTCTCCCTCTCTTTCTTTCCCTCCTTCCTCCCCATAGACACAAGCCAGACGCAGCTCACCTAGAATTTGCCATCTTTATTCATGAGACGAGAAGCGCCCTTTGGGAGAACGGGCGCCGTGGAAAATGCTAAACTACTTGAATCCCAGAGGGGGTTAACGGAGAGGGTGGTTGGCGCGTGGATGATTTCCAGGACAGCCAGTGGCGACTCTCATCCACCCCCACCATCTATACGATCCCTCCTATCCTCCTATCCCCTTTTATATCCTCACCCTACCACCTCTATCAACCTACCCTTGCTATGCTCGTTGCGCATATTTTCATTTTTATCGGCGAGCCACTGCAAGAATCTCCAGCCATGTTGTCTCTATCTCTATCTCTATCTCTCTTTCTCTCTCTCTCTGTCTGTATATATATATATATATATATATATATATATATATATATATATGTATATATTTCTCTCTCGTTTTATTCGTCCAGGCAGATTTTTTTTCTTCCAATTTTTTTGTTCTTTTTTTTTTCCTCCTCTTCTTTTTTTTTTTTTTGCTACCACCCTTCGCCATTATTTCTCGTGCGTGCCAAGTGTCCGTATAATTCTCGTGGTCTCACTAATTGCATCCGATTCCAATTATCAGTGACAAGTGGAGCGACCGTCCTGAAATTAACAGGACCGGTTCGTTGGACCAAGAGACTCCTCTATCGGATGTAACATATTCGATAAAAGCCAACTACTACTACTCTCCGTTTGTTTTATTAACTCGCTAATAGAAATGGATACATTCATATATATTATATCATGTGCGTGGATTCGAATACTATTCATCTCTAAATGATTTCATTTTTATTACTTTTGATTTTTCCTGTATCATGTTACACGATTTCTTCTTAACAGCTGTAACGTATGATACGTCAGAGTGGGTGGATGGGTGGTTGATACGAGTGATTATTCTTCTTTACAATTATTGTTATTTCGTTCTCCTTCTCTTTGTCTCTTTCATTTTCTACAAAATTTAACGATATTTTCTTACGTCGTTAATCGTGAAAATAATTCAACCGAGTAATGGGAACTTTACAACATTTACTGAGACACACTGAATCGTCTAATTGAACGTCCAATAGTTTTTACGTCTTCTTTCTTTCTTTATTTTCTTCTTTATTCTCTCTCTCTCTCTCTCTCTCTCTCTCTCTCTCTCTCTCTCTCTTTTTCTCTTTCTTTATCCTCCTCCTTTTTTTTTCCTTTTTTTTTTCTATTTTCTAGGATTTCACTCGCCTTGCCTTCCCGAACGCTTTCGCGCTTCAATAAGAATCGATAAATCGGACTTGGGTCTGGATCGGGTCCAGAGTCCCTTGTTTTTCTCATCTCCGTCTCTTCCGTTTCTTTTCTTCTGATGAGACTCTGCGGCGGACATCGATGTTACCCACAAGCTACCGTAATTTATAACCCCTAATTCTATGAAAGTGCGATTACAAAAATCGATTTTCAAACTAACCTAAATTACTATCCGTAGAGACATTATTACCATTTACTTATAATTTTAAATAATTATTATGATAACGATAATAATAATAATAATAATAATATTTAATTATTATATTATTTACAATATTAATTATTAATACAACAATAATAATAATATTAATATTATATATATTATAATATAATATTAATATCATTATTATTATTATTATTATTATATATTGTTTTTCGTTTAAAACACTTCAGACATTTTACATAGATATTTATTCTTTCATTATTTATGATATAAAAAATATATCTTATGGTAATTAAAATCGTTCTAATTGACGAGTTCTATGGGAGAAGATTTCTTTTTTTTTTTCCTTATACATTTTTTTTTTTATATTCAGGTATAAATATAAAGAGCACGTTTTCAGATGATCGATCTTCCTCTTATCGTTGAAATCTATCATCTCGCATGTAACGATCGACTTTTATTTTCTTTCTTCTTTCTATTTTTACTTTTATTTTTATTTTTATTTACTTTTTCTTCTTCCTTTATTGTTTTTTTTTTTCGTTTTTATTTTATTTTCTTGTCAGACCCAACGTTTCATTTCACTCGTTAGGAGATAAATAAATTTCTTTTTCAACGAACGGTTTTCGATTTTCACATACAAAACCTACATTAATTTTATCTCTTTTATTTATATATACAAACACAAACACATACACGTACATATATATATATATATAAACAATAGAAGTAAAAATAATGTATATTTTGTTATCACAAATAAAAAGAATTCAGTAATATTCGAAAAATATCATTCACTTTGTTGCTTGCAATAAAAATTCATCGACAATGTGATATCTTTTCATTGGGAGAGAGAAAAAGAAACGCAAGAAATAAATAAATTCAAAAAAAAAAAAAAAAGAGAGAGAGAGAGAGAGAAAGAGAAAGAAGAAAAGAGAAAAAAAGAAAACAAAAAAAAAAGTTCCACGTAATGATATACAGATCGAGTTTCAATATTAAACGATACCAATATTTCGATATCGTTATTATTTTTTCGAGTCTACAATAATAGCTAAAATGTAATCGGAACGAATCGTGACGAAATTAAATGGACCAGTGATTTTTCATAATAGGCATTGAAATTGAAATTTACAGTATATATACGTATATATGTATATGGGAACAATGGAGTCGTACATGGTTAGCCACTTCGAAGGGCTGTTACGTGAAACAACTATAGATATTTATGGGCAATGAAGATCTACCATCGTAACAACGTCTACGACGTGAAACGTAAAACTCGATTAACATTTATCGTAATCGAAATTACGAGAGATGATTTGAGTTTTGTTACGATAAGAAAATATCTAACGATGTGAAAATATGTTGGAGAACAAAATCAATGAATTTGTTTTCGATAATTCACCTTTATGATGGATCTTCGTTAATGATATTTTAATTATTGTAATTATTTTATAATAATTATTATGGGAATGTTGTATGAATTAAATGTAATATAATTATTAGTATTTGTTTTATATTTTTTATATATAATGTTAAATTATTTATATAATATTGAATACTGCATATATATATATATATTCATTTATTTATTTATATATAATAAACAGTTGATTATATACTATATTATAACATAGTATAATATATAATCATATATATTATAGTAAGGGAGATAAAGTATATATTAAGTGTACTGTAATATAATATATACTATAATAATGAATATCTACTATATTTACATATAAATATATATTACATATATATGTATATAATAAATATAGTAGTACACTATTATACCATAGAAACATAGAGAGAAAGAAAAAAAGAATATATCGTATATTATATACAGTGATATTATACAATATAATTATACCTACATTTTTATAATATTCATTTAGATTTATATATTACAATATTTACCAAATAATCTCTTATCAATTCCCCATTATTATACATTTATAATATTTCTAGCTATACATCGATATCAACAAAAAATATTACATTCTACTTCACTTTTCCTTTTTTCTTTTTTTCCAAAAGCAGACTTAAATTTCGTTCGTTATTACTCAACTCTTAATATAAAGTTGGGAATGTTCTTGTATCGAGCCACCGTCTAATCCTTGTCCGTGCAAATAAATCGAGATTCTCTTACCGACGAATAAGAGAAAGAGAGAAAGAGAGAAAGAGAGAGAGAGAGAGAGAGAGAGAGAGAGAGAGAGAGAGAGAGAGAGATGAGAACAGTTACCTTCTTGCAGTTCTACAATTAAACTTCGAGTCTCGGTGCACAGTTTGAAAGGACCTTTAGACTTCGTCGGATATTTGTCGAGACTCGGTATTTCGTGGTCTTGACAAACAATAACAAGACCAAACCTGGAAATCTATCTGTTGGGCAGAAGTAAAAGTCGACGTTTGTTCCGACATTTATGTGTTGGTCACATCTTAATAAAGTATAGTCTTCATTCTCTCTCTCTCTCTCTCTCTCTCTCTCTCTCTCTCTCTCTCTCTCTTTCTCTCTCTCTCTCTCTCTTTCTTTCTTTCGTAACCATTAGTTTTTCATTGAAATCCTTTGATAAGATATTATACGTACCTAATTAAAATTTGACGAAATCTTATAAACGTATATCGTATACGTAACTATATAGATTTATTCTTACGTTTTACTTTTCAACTTTTTAATCATCGGTAGACGAGAAAGCTTCAAAGATTTGAAGTGTAATTCTTCAAGTTTAACAAACGAGATTAATAAGTTATATTTAAGTTTTACGTGAGTCAAGTTATTTACTCTCTTTCAGTTTCCTTTTTTTTCCTCTGTTAAAATTTCTATCTCGATTCTTTTAGATCCTGACGGAATGTTTTGATTACGTGTAAAACGTCTGATAAGATATCTTTGCATTTTTTAAACAGTATCTTGTAACGGGGTTTCAATTATAACGGGATACGTTGAAAAGTGTTTAAAAACAAAGTGCAAACATTTTCGTGATAGATCCTATTTCAATTTTGCGAACGATTATTTATTATTTTTCTTTCTCTTAATGAAACAAAATTTACGATACAAGTCTTTTCAAAAAAAAAATATATATATATTTATAATGCATTAGGATCAATCATTACCTTTCTATCTGAATAAAATGTTTATAAATTCGTTCAAAGAAAAAAAAAAAAAAAGAAAAATTCAGAGAAATTAATTTTTGAAGAGAAATTATCAGATTAAATCGAAGATCCTTTTCTATTAATAAACTTAGAAGCTTACG
>NC_057701.1:3363084-3373072 GCF_014466175.1 Vespula pensylvanica | reverse complement strand
TTATTATTAATTATCAAATGAATATTCATTACTAGACGATTATAAAAGCTCTTCACGGCCGATAAAAGTCAGTGTTCGTCACGATCATAATCCGTAGCTCGAGCGAACGATACCGGCGTACCGATTGCCAATACCGATTTCGATGTATAAAATGCGCACCGCCGATTCTCCGCTTGATGAATTAATCCGATTGCTTTTCCCCGTAGCGCATGGAAAAAGGCTGACCGCTTTATCGACCGAAACTCTCCACACAGAGAGACCAGTCGTCTATTCAATCTTCGATGTATGTAGTACTAGCACGATCGTACCAGTATGAATGCATGTATGACGAGGACGACGTTTGTCATTCGATCTATACAGGGTGGTCTTGCAATCACGCGAGTAAAACGTGATTTCTCTTCTCTAAGCGTACGTCAAATTTCGAAATAAAATCTTTTCTCTTTTCTGTTTTGTTTTTTCTTCTTTTACTCTCTTTTCTCATATCTAACTTCGTTTACAAAATAATGGACTTTAAATGAAGTAACCAAAAACGAGTTTACCAACGTTTAGAATAATGAGAACATAGAGCGAATCGTCCGGTAAAATAAAAGGAAGTGACGCAAGGTAGAATTAATTATTAAACGATTAAATCGTTAATAATAACGAGAACGTTTGACGATTGATTAATATTTATTAAGTATTAATAATACTCGATAATCAAGTTGTTCGTTGAGATTAATTTCGAGTCCGGTATGAATCGGAGTTAAAGTTAACTTTCGTACGAGTTACAAAATGAATTTCACAAGCACGCGTTTAACGATAATTAAATTATGATTTAGAAGTACGTCTATACGATCGTGTTCAGTATGAATGCATGTATGACGAGGACGACGTTTGTTATTATTCGATCTATATAGGGTGGTCTTGATCGCGCGAGTAAAACTTGATTTCTCTTCTCTAAACGTACGTCAAATTTCGAAATGAAATTTTTTCTCTTTTCTTTTTTTTTCCTTTCCTATCGAATTTCGTTTACAAAAGTATCGACTTTAAATGAAGTAATCAAACGAGTTTATCAGCGTTAAAAATAATGAGAACGTAGACTGAATCGTCGGATGAAAAAAAAAAAAAAAAAAAAAGAATAGAGAGAAAAAAGAAACAAAAATGTAAAGTTGAATTATCCTTTTTCAAACGATTAAATCGTTAATGATAATATCAACGTTGGCAACTATTAATACTTATCAAGTATTAATAATGCTCGAGAGACACATTAACTATTAATAATACTTGAGAGTCGAGTTGTTATCGAAATTAATTTTGATTCGCCATGAGTGATAGTTTATGTATATGTGATACTTTCGTACGAGTTAAAAAATTCATCTCACCAGCATATATTAAACAATAATTAAAGTAGGATTTAAAAGTAAACACGTGAACGCCAGTGAAAAAATAAAGTACGGAAAGTTAAATTGTTTTGAAAAATAATTTTGACACGAACACATACAAGCATTTACACGCGCACACCCACACATTGACACGGAGCAGATGGTGAAGTTTTATTACAAAAAAAAAATAATAAATAAATAAATAAATAAATAAACAAACAAATAAAATAAAATAAAAAAATAAATAAAGTTAGAAGAGCGATCTCGCACACGTCGATGTAATTATTTTATCGACTATCTTCGTTTATAAGAAAATTGACTTTTAAATAATTTAATGGATTTAAAAAGTAATTAAACGGATTTGAAAGGATTAAAAATAATTAGATCAAAATTAGAATGTCGATGGAAAAGAAAAAAGGGGAAATACGCAAGTTCATATCGTTTTAAAAATGATTAAACTAAGATCAAACTAAGTTTTAGGAGTGATAAAAATAATAAGAAAAATAAAAGGAACTAGAACCTTGGTGACAATTAATAAGTATGGAAAGTTAAATTGTTTCGAAACTAACTTTGATTCTCCATGAAACATATTGAAGTTTTCTTTCGGACGAGTTAAAAAATTGATTTTATGACTATACATTAAACAATAATCAAACTATAATTTAGAAGTAAAGAGGAGAAGGTCAGTGAAGGAACGTCAGTATGGAAAGTTAAATTATTTTTAAAAATAATTTTGATAAACGCACACTATGAAGAGATGGTGAAGTTTTATTTGGAAAAAAAAAGAAAAAAAAAAAAAGTTAAAAGAGCGATCTTAAACGCGCCAATTTAATCATTTTAATCAAACGATAATCAAATACCTTTGTTTACAAGAAAATTAACTTTTAAATGTAGTAACTAAGCGGATTTAATAATTTAATAAGAATAATGAGAGAGTAAAAATTGTGAAATTGAGTAAAGTAGAGAAACGATATGAAAATTTATATTTTTTTCTTTCTTTTCTTTTTTTTTTTCATAGCTTCGATTTATTAATAAAAATTCGTTTAGAAAGAGAACGAATTTATCTCGCATCGATCAAAAAATTACCAATCATTTTCGTTAACGAGAGAATCGATTTTAAAGAAATATTGATAAAATGAATAAACATTTAATGAAATATTTAATATTAAAAAATAATATGAAATTTTGATCATAATATCGTTGACAACAGCGAGATAAGATATTAGAAAGTGAGTTAAGAAAATAGTTAATTGTTTATAGGATATCGACTTATTTAAAAAAATAAATTAAAAAGCAAAGATGGAAGTAAATTTATCTTTCATTTATATAACGATAAATCGAATAATTATCAGCTATCTTTCTTTTACGATAAGAATAATTTAAAAATAACAGAAACCAAATTAGATTTTAAGGATGATAATAATAATGATAAAACGATATTAAAATATGAGTAAGGAGAAAATATAAAAAAATCAATTTATTTCGATTACAATTTGATATTCCTCGCGACAAACGAAAAACAAAAAGAAAATGGATTTTATATCTATTTAATTTTTCTTTCTGTTGATTCGATCAAATGTGATTACCGATTATATCACAATCATATGATATTTTATAAAATATATATCATTTATTATAAAATGTGTATCCATGTATTTTATAAAATATATGTTTCATAAAATATATACCATTTAATTGTAATTTAATTTTAATATTTTATTATATTTCATTATTTATATAATTTATTATTTTCCATTTTGTATTTATTATATTAAATATTTTATTCATATAATATATTGTTATAATATATATATATATATATATATATATATATATATACACATATATTTTATAAAATATATACCATTTTTATAAATTCTCCAGCAAATAATTAAAAGTCAATTAGAAGATTATCCTCCTGTTATAATTTACCGTTCCTTTTGAAGTATATCTGCCGACGTTTGTAGAAAAAAAAAGAGATCGCTTATTTATATAAGAGAAATTTCAAAAATTTCATTTCGAGCGAACTACTACTGCAAATTATACGTTATATGTGTACATACATACATACATACGTACATACATACATACATACATACATACATACATACAGACATACATACATATACACACACATTATATTATATAGGTGTATGTATATGCGGGAAGGAACGAATTTTTAATTTCGCGTTTGTAACTCGTATCTACACGGAATGAAACGAGAATAAACAAAAAGGATAAAGAAAGAAAGAAAGAAAGAAAGAAAGAAAGAAAAAGAAGAAAACAAAAAAAGAAATGAAAGTAAATGAGAACTGTTAAAAACGATTTCGCAGATTTGCGAATGAATTCGTTATCTATGTTCATACTTCGTTCGTCAAAGTCCGTACATCAAATTTGCTTACAAGAATTACTGAAAAAATCAAACTTTGAATTTATTATTATCTTTCTTTCTTTCTTTCTTTCTTTTTTTTTCGTTATTTCTTCCTTTTTTTTCTTCTTCTTTTTGAAAAGGAACGTTCGTATAATACGCACGTTTTTTTCTACCTTTATACTTCGTTAGTGTAATCTCTTTTTTTGTTTTTCTTTTTTTTTTTCTTCCCACGTAAAATTTGAGTACATAGATTATAAATGAGATTTTGGATTCGTTTATCTCTTTTTTTGTTTTTTTTGTTTTTTCTTCTTCTTTCTCGACAATGAATGTTTTGTTTAATACGTACGTCTACACTTTGTTCAGTCGAAATTCATAGATCGAATTTGAAGTAGAGTGGCTAATGAAAAATCATATTTTTAACTTTCCATTTCCTTTCTCTCGTTCTTCTTTATTTTTGTTTTTTATTTTTACGTTTATATCGATTAATCAAAAAAAAAAAAAAAAAAAAAAAAAAGAAATATCGAATTTAGAATCCATTTTATTCTCAAGAAAGAACGTTCTTATAATACATACGTTAATACTTCGTTTATCGAGTTTATGAATCAAATTAGAATATAGAACAAAAAAGAAATCCAAATATTTATCTGATTATATAATCAATCGATGAATCAATTTTTTTAAATAAACCTTCACGTACTATATATAATTACACTTTCTCCGTTAAAGTATTCATAGATCAAAATTGATCATAAACGATGATTACAGAACTAAAATAATTAATTTATTCATCTTTGAAAAAAAAGAATAGCAAACAATAAATTCCGAATAAGGAATAGTGTAAATTAACGAATAATTCTTGCACAAATATTAAAAAAAAAAATATATATCCTGCTTGCAAAAGCGAGAAATAAAAATAAAAAAAAAAAAAGAAAAAAAAAAAGAAAAAGAAAAAGAGATAAAAAAAAAAATTAAAAACCATGCAGAATGATCGACAGCGTTTAAATCCATTCTCGATTCGTGTAGTCGATATATATCGAACGAATGATTGTCTCGGGTTGTCTTTCGTAGAGAAGTCTTCATCAAGATTTCATAAAAAGCACGATATCCTTGAGAAAAGGTCAAATCGAACGGAAACGTTTTTATTACTTTCGAAAGATCGATCGTAGCACGAAATATCTGTAGCAAAGATCTACTTTTTCTTCGAGACACGTTCGTTTATCGTTTTCATCTTCATCTTCATCTTCATCTTCGTCTTCATCTTCCTCGTCTTTTTATTCTTCTCCTTCCTGTTTTTCCTTCTCTTATACTCTACTATATTTTCTATATTTTTATCTTTATCTTTTCTCTTTCTTTTCTTCTTTTATTTGTTTTTATTTTCTTTTATTTCATTTCATTTTTATTTTTTGGATCGTTCGATTCAAAACGAACAGGTCGCGTTCGTATGTGCTATAATACTTGGACGGATTAGAACGTTCGTTTCGTTCTTCCGATTGGTACTTTCTCTTATTTTTCTGAAAAGGCTGTGAAAAATCGTGACCAATTTATCGATGTGATAGAAGTGTTAAGTACTTAGTTAGTTACTTAGTTACGTACTTATTCGCGAAAGAACGTTCGGATCGTTACGGAGTTATTTTGATCGATCGTATATATCACGAGATATATATGAAACGAAATGATTTGATCGTTCTTCTCGAACGAGATTTTTCATGGGATTAATGTTTGACGATTGTATAAATTAGTTCATCTTGCAAAAGAATATTACGATTGTCCAGTTCTTTTTCTCTTTTCTTTTTTCCTTCTTTTCTTTTTAAATAATTTAGATAATAATAAGATTGGAACATTTAAAAATTGTTTTCTAGATATATAAAAATGTATATATATTTTAGGAAGAATATATATGAATTGTGAATTTAATTAGTTCGTTTTTTAGATATCAAGAGATAATAATCTTAAGAATGAAGAACTAGCGATATATTTCATTTGAATGAAACGAGTTTTATATATACATAGATTAAAAAAAATATATATATATATATACGAAATTGAACGTGTTAAAAAATCTTTATATATATATGTGTATGTGTATGTGTGTATGTATTTAAAAATTAAAAAAAAGACTAATAATAATAAACAAATAAAATAATAAAATTAAGAAGATAGAAACTTTATATCCTTATTATATATACATACACACATATATAAAAATCTTTTTCTACATAAATAATCATATATTAATCATAAAACGAAGAAAAGAAGAACAAATCATAAACAAAATATTTTATATAAAATATACAAATATGTTATATCAATATATCCTACAATTTAAATATTGCCAATATCCAATTACATCAATTACACGATCTCACATTTTAAAATTCTTTATCAGTCCTAAAATAACAGAACATAGATTGACATCTAGTAGTTTCATAATCGTAGATAAAGAAAGTGGAAAGATTTCTTACATATGTAACATCCATGTACCTACATACATACATACATACATACATACATACATACATACATACATATATATACTAATACTTTCTGGATGGGTTAGAAGGTGAAGAATAGAAGAAGAAAAAAAAATAAGAAGAAGAAGAAGAAGAAGAAAAAGAATAAAACGAAGACGAAGACGAAGATGAAGAAAATGGTGGTCCAAGGATGATTGGGTAGTAAGTGAGATAGACAGAGACAGACAAAATGAGAGATAGATAGACAGAATAAGAGAGAGAAAGAGAGAGAAAGAGAAAGAGAAAGAAAGGGAGAAAACGTTACAGGGATGATTTCACCTAGAAAGGTCTAGAAAACTTCTTGGCCGATACTCAACTCACGTCGACGACGTGGCGTTGCCTCTCCTTGGCTACCACAATTATTTTCGGCTTTTAGAAAAGGACCAAACTGAGATTTTTCCAGTCTGATTTCACGAGCTTCAAAAGGGATGAGAGCAAGAGAGAAAGAGACAAACACACAGAGAGAGAGAGAGAGAGAGAGAGAGAGAGAGAGAGAGAGAGAGAGAGAGAGAGGGTGAGATGATGTAAGGATGTATAGTACGAGTAACTCGTTTCAAGGGTTCCTCGACGAAAGGATCTCAACTCACGAAATGAAACTCTATGTCGTTCTTTTTCTTCTCTTTCTCTATCTTTCTCTTGCACATATATACGCAGGTACATAGATAAGATACATTCTTAGAAAACTTCAATAGGATTAGCTTGGCTGACTCGTCACCGATCTCCTTTCATATCCTTTTCTCAAGATCGAGAAACTTGATGGTACTAGAACGTGACGATATTTTGTAGATAATAATAATAATGATGATGATGATAATGATGATGATGATGATGATGATGATGATGATGATGATGATGATGATGATGATGATGATGTTTATGGTGGTGATACATGAAAAGAATATATAAAATATATATATATATATGTTTATATGTATGTGGCTGTATATATCATCGTTTAATGTTTTCTTAATGTGTAAAATTGTTTGGGTAATAGTAAACGATGATATAAATGTATGTATTACGATTTGATATCGGTCTTATCAACTTTCTGAAAAATATTTTCTTCAGCCGATATTTTCGAATTTTTAATATTATACAAACGACACGTTTTTCTCTTTACTTTTCTCTTTTCTTTTTTACTTTTTTTTTTTTTTTTTTTTTTACTTTGATTTATAATTCAAAATTTATTCATCGCGATTTATTAATTTTATTAATTATCTTCATTCTTCACGGTTAATTAAAAATTGATTTTTGTAAGGGAATAAGTTCGTTGGGTTTTATTCGAGATGTTGTAAAGATATTTATGTAGTAATGTAATTCGTCATGTTTTTCATAGGGAAAAACAGAAGAAAGAAAACATTCATTCTTTTCGCCATTCATTTATATAATTTCATTTATAGAAAATAATTATTTTCTACTTTCATATTACATTCGAAACTTCATTCACTTCATTCATTTCAAGATAAAATAAAACAAAAGAAAAGAAAAAGAGAGAGAGAGAGAGAGAGAGAGACGCGAAAATATTTTCATTTTTAATATGTTCCTTGAAATATGTTGTTATCTCGAAAAATACTATGCTTATCAAGACATTTTTAAACGTTATTTAGAAAACTGACATGTGTATATATATATATATATATATATATATATATATATTTATAAAATGTAATAATAATCATAGTATTTTAATATATTGCAAAAAATAATAGTTCTATGATAAATATAGTCAAATTTTTTTTATATATATTTATATATATATATATACTTTTTTTTTTTGATTCGAAAACAACGAATAGGTTTGAAAAAATGATTCGAAAGAGAGAAAGAAAGAAAGAGAAAGACAAAAAAAAAAAGGATAATTTTATTAGGATACCTAAATTCATTTTGTTTAACTGTTATTGGCTCAGTGAAAAATAATAAAAGCGTGTAACTCGTATATATTGTAGTAATAAATTTGTTGGGTCAATGACAGCTCGTCGCGTTCACCGTTCTGTTATATCCACGTATAAATAGATACACATATCTATACACCTATAAGTATAAATATGTATCGGGTGATCAAAATAAAACATTAGAAAATTTATGTGTCTCGGAAACACGGCATTTTTAAAAATAATCTTTCCTACAAAATTTATCTAATTTCAAAATGGATATTCGGTTATTATGACATTTATTGATTTTAATATCATCTTAAGATCAATTTCTTTCTTATCTTTTAAATAAAAATCTACATTCTTTATATCGTAAGTATATTCTGCATAAAAAAAAAAAAAAAAAGATAAAAAAATGAAAAGAAAGAGAAGTAAGTTTTGATGGAAATATTTCTTTTATATATATATATATATATATAGTCGTCTTTAATTTTGCAAGATATTGTTAGAAAGAATCTTGAAAATTTTTATTAAAACAGAAAGACAATAAATGCCATGATATTATCTCCTTCCTTTTGAAATCAAATAATTGCTGTTAGAAGAAATTTCTTTAAAAATCTCGCACACCGGGTATGTATTTCGCATCCTTTGGTAGCAGGCACGAAATAAAGGTGCAATGAAACAAAATAAAATAAAATAAAATAAAATAAAATAAAATAAAATAAAATAAAATAAAATAAAATAAAATGAAATAAAAAAAAAAGAAAGAAAGAAAGAAAAAGAAAAAAGACAAAAAAGAAGATAAAAGAGCGAGGCACATCGGTCACTACATGATTTTTCGGTCGAATGAAAAAATAGTAGTATGGCCCAACGACGAACGGGGCACATCCGATAAACGTGACGACTGCCGTTGGAGAGTTTGGATTTGCAACTGCGTTCTTCGAAGCGTTTTATGAA
Organism: Vespula pensylvanica; assembly: GCF_014466175.1. Lineage (NCBI taxonomy): Eukaryota > Metazoa > Arthropoda > Insecta > Hymenoptera > Vespidae > Vespula > Vespula pensylvanica. The sequence continues at coordinate 3,364,002 of NC_057701.1, read as the reverse complement.
ATACTGGATAGTGCATATGGCGTTTTTTTCCAAAGCCGGATGGAGAGGCTTGAAAATATATTTTCCTGGCTTACTTTACCCGAGACTATTAGTATCTATAGAGGGTCAACTTTTTGTATATATAATATATATATATATGTGTGTGTGTGTGTGTGTTATATGTTATATTTGTTTATTTAAATTTATTTACAAAAATGTTATTATTTATAATATATATACTAGTTCAATATGAAAATATATTTTCCTAACTTATTTTACCTGAGACTATTAGTATTTATAGAGGGTCAATTTTTCGTATATATAAAAAAATATGTATGTATATATATATAATATATTTGTTTATTTAAATAAATATTGTGAAAATGGTATTATTTGTAACATATATACAAGTTCATATATTATATAAAAATGCTATGGTTATTATTATATTATTATATGTTTACATTATATATATTATATATATATATATATATATATATATATATATATATAAATTCTATTTATCTTTTATGTGTTCATATATATTTTATTATAATCAATTACAAACAATCTACCGAGATATAAACATATTCTCATAGAAATAAATAAATCGACCATCAATTGAAAAAGAAATATATCACAACCTACAACTATTCATTAGAAAAATAATGAAAAGAAATTATTATAACATCGTCATAAGTTTCTTATAGCAAGGGAATATTATTAATACGTATATACAACCATATGAATATACACCATGAAAAATTGTTAATCTATTAAAGGTTATCCTAAATTTCTCATATAAATCAATTAACATTCCCAGGAAATTTTTCATCAGTTTATAAGCAATATAAATATAAAAAAAACAAATGACATCAAATCACATCCTAATAACAATACATCACGTTCATAAAATTACGAATATTTAATATTGCAATA
>NC_057701.1:3350584-3360584 GCF_014466175.1 Vespula pensylvanica | reverse complement strand
TCGCTCTTAACGACGTGCAAACAACGGATCCTTGCGTTTAATTACGCGATACACCTTCCTCGTCTATCTAATGATAATTCATGAGATAACAGATGCCTAACCATGAGTTATCCCCATACCTTCTTGAATCCTTAATCGATCAACGTAGAAAAAATATTCAACTGAATATAAAAATGAGAATCTTCTTTTTTATCCCGAATTTATCTATCTCGTGTTTAATCTAACGTTTAAACGTGTGGTAAATTGAGATAATTAATGAGATAAAACGATGGAACGAATTGTTATTCGTTTTCGTTGTATTTCATTTCAACAAAAACAAAAAAAATTGTCTTATAAATATTCTTTGTCGATTGATATAGAAAAGAATATCCAACGCGATATAAAATGGATTGTTTTCTCTTTCTTTTTTTTTTTTTAATAATCTGATATTAATATTATTCCATAATATATATATATATATATATATATATATATGTATATTATATATGTTGTTATAAAATTATATATCGTTTTACAAAATTTTTATTTTAATTAAACAAAAATGTTTTAATTTAGAAATGAATTTTCAAAATTCATTAGTTTTCTGATAACGTTTAAATATCTTGAAATAATTAGTGAAATGTACGAATTTTAATATATTTTTGTTACGTTCGCTTTAAAAAGTAATTATTTCTAAACATTGATCGTAATTCATTGATAAACCTAAAAAATATATTTATTATTATTACTATATAGCCATAATTGATAAAAATAAAAAAATGATAAAAAGGAAAATAAACGAATAAGTTTTATTTTTTAGATATCATACACTTTGTATCATATATTATAAAATTGAAAGCTATTGAAAAGAATATTAATTAAAAAGTCTAATAGTTATCTCATAACGTTTATAAGTATCTAGGTAGAATCGATTAGTTGTTATATATTTTTACACGTTTTTATCTAAAAGGTCATTACTTATAATTATTTTATACTCCATATCGAAAATTACAAAATTAATAAATTAATAAAAAAGGATATTAATTTCATCGAAATTTGTTATCAAAGAGATCAATCGCTTTCTCGTAACGTTTAAATATCCTGAGATATAATCGATGAGATGAAAAACGAGTTGCTAATGCATTTTGTAATTTCTGATAGAAAAAGTTTTTATTTCGAAGTATCTTATGAAATTATGAAATTAATAATATATAAAAAAGAGAATGATACAAATTCAAAAGAAAAAAAAAAAAAAAAAAGAAACAAGAAAAAAGAAAAATTTATCATCAAACAATCTAACGATTTTAATCCATGAAAATTCGTACGAATGATAAAAGTATTAAAAATGATTAAAAAACAAATATTTATTTTTTAATTAAAAAGTTCAAAATCAAAGATCATTGAATTTCTTGATTTAACTTGAAAATCGAATGTTGTTTTATCTCGTTAATCCGAGGACGAATTCTTTTACCATTTCATTTGATATCTCGATAAGAGATTGTCCAACTTATATACATACATACATATAACTTTATCAGTAGAGTTTGAAGCATCGAACTATACGTTAAACTTTTTCAATAGTATCAAATATAGTTTCAAAGACAAACGAGGCAATTATTTGGACGATCCGTGCTCGATAACGAAGCATTTTCTTTTTACTTTTTATTATTCCTTCTTTTACGTGTACGTGTATGTATGTATATATATATATATATATATATATATATATATATATATATATATATATCCCAGAAATATAACTCGATGCGTAGAAATAATTAACGCGTGGATATCGTTTTTGCAACTATGCTTGGAGGAAATTTTCCGCGATAACGACGTATCATTTTGATCTCAGTGTACGTATAGACATAAAAAAGCATTGGTGTACGAAATACCATTCGTACTCGTTGATGCACGCCATTTTATTTGTGTCCTTGTTAATCGATTAATATCACTTCATGTACCATTCAGTTCTTTGTTATAGAACTTATATATAAAATCCTACGTTCTAAATTTTCTACATCATTTTATTTTATCGTACATTTATATATGAGAGAAAAAAAAAGAAGAGAAAAGCTCTGAGAGATGTTTGAGACTTGAATTTGAATTGAAATGAATTTAATCTTTTATTTTTCTTTTTTTTTTTATTTTTCCTTCATTCTTTTGCAAACAAAATTTTGTTTTTTTTTTTCTTTTCTTTTGCTTTTCTTTCCTTAAGTTTTCCGTATCTTCTTCGTGAAACAAAAAAAATTTATTTATCCCATAGTAAAATTCACTTGATTAGAATTTCAAACTCTGATTCTATCATTTGTTCCATACGAATTAATTTCTAAAATTTTCTAATTTTAAATTGACAATCGGCAGCTAACTCAATCACTTTACATACTTTCTAATTAGTTAATACATATTTTTCTATCGTCTATTGTTTCTAATAAAGGATATAATCCAATCGACCCTATATTGATTTATAATCAATTTATATATATATATATATATATATATATATATTTATAATAATTTATACAATACATAATTTATATCCATACAATTTATATATAATAAAAATTTATATATATTAAAAAAAAATATATATATACAAAATTTACATATATCCAAAAAAAAAAAAAGAAGAAATAAGAAACCAACGAACATTAGAATATAACATCACATTGTAATAGAAAATCGAATTAAACAGATTCTCATCTTGATCAAAATAATTGATATAATTAGAAGTAATCTTACAAAATCAAATAATATTCAAAGATGAAAATAATTTATATGAAACTAATAATCCGTCCGATTCTATTGAAAGTCCAAACCGATTTGGATTTGATAAGAAATAAGAAACGTGGAAAATAAGAGGACGCGTTGTCGTTTTCCGAGAAAGAAAAACTAGAAACAAAAAGAATATAAAGAAATAGGAAAAACCAGAAGGATGTAATATTGCGTATGTCGTAAAATGAAACGATGAGGATCGTGGTCGTTAGGATGGTTCGTTGTCGAAGACTAACCAACGCGAAAGAACGCATGATGACGGTGATGGGGGTGTCGTTGAACGCATGAATGACCTTTTATTTTCAGAGACACAAGCGGATTGACTGTCGGCAAGTATATATATGTTTACTAGCTTCACACACAAAGAAGGTTTTACTTAGAATGAGAAAGAGGTAAACAGAGCGGAATGAATTTAACCGAGTAGTTGACTTCAGGACTCGCATGTTCTCAATGTACACCCTATATAATCATCCTTTTATTTTATTTTTCTTCTTCTTCTTTTTTTCTTTTCTTCTTTTATCTTCCTCTTCTTCTTCTTTTTTAATTTTTGTTCTCTCTCTTTTTTATCTTCTCCTTTTTCTATTTTGAACGTCGTCGTTTATTCGTCCAGTTAGCGTACATATCTTTTTGATTTATCGAATAAAACAAACAAATAATTCGTATTATTTGTTTCAGAGCTAACTAACCATTATATTTTCATCGGCTTCGTCATTCACTCTCGTACATTAGCATTTGTTAATTTATTTATTTGATAATATTCATACGATTTTCTCAACATGGCATTATATAAATGCATTTCATTTGATCAATATTGTTTTATATTTATATCCTCATTTATTCTTCTTCATTTGTTATTTATTTATATTTTACGATATATTTCTTTGTAATATTTCTATGTGCTATTGATTTATTCGAATTTGGTTTATTACTTGGGGTAAACCGAATATGTGATTGTAACGCTAGTGAATAATCCCATATTGATTTATTCCATATTTTATTTTTATTTTTTTTCTTTTTTTTTTTTTTTTTTAATTGTACAGAGTTTGCTGCAAATTTATTTTTATTAACAGCTCATGTCTGTTTAAAAATTATTCTATGTAATTGTTAATATTACACTTGTATGATCTTGATAATTTTTTTTAATAATGTCTTATTGATTTTTGTAACGTCTTATCTTTTATTATTTCTTTTTATTTTTACGTACTATATTTATTTATTTATTTATTTATTTATTTTTTTCTTTCATTAGATATTATTATCAGACTTTACAATTTACAGAAGGAACAAATATTATTAAATGATTACAAGAGAAAAAAAAAAGATAACTTTACAGATATATTTCTTATTTATTTGTTAATTTTCCATTGTTCTCATTGCATCAGGTGTCATTAGCAAACTTTTTCTTATTTTATAATTTACAAAAGAAATCAATATTATTGTCGTAAATTTATTGTTACGTATACGATTACAAGGGAGAAAAGAAAAGAAAAAGATAAATTTAGAAATAGCGTTCTAATTTATAATTCATAATCAGATATGATTTATATTTATATCTGCTCATGCAGGTAATCTTGATAATATTTCTTCAACAATGTTTGAATGTTTGATCAGTGCTCGACGAATCCATTTATCTGCTTATTTATATTTTACCTCTCTTTCTCCTCTCTCTCTCTCTCTCTCTCTCTCTCTCTCTCTCTCTCTCTCTCTCTCTCTGTCTCTCGTTCACATATTTTTTATTCCTTGTCCAGAATTACCGGCAAACGAACGAAGCTTTTATCTTCCAGATTGCAGGTCAATTTGGAGTGTTGCGACGAAGCAGTGCCAATAGGAAGCAAGTCGTGGCTGGATTAAAGAGTGCCGTGGGTGTTCCTTAGGGAACCCTAGTGAGAAGATAGAAAAAAAGAAAGAAAAAGAGAGACAGAGAGAGAGTGTGTATCTTTCCTTTTATGAGTGTATATGTGTAGATGTATATAACTTTGTGTCTTTATATATATATATATATATATATACATACATACATACATACATACATACATACATACATACATACATACATACATACATACATACATACATACATACATACATACATACATACATACATATATGTTTGTGTGTGTGTGTGTGTATGTGTGTGTAAGGAAATATATGTATTCTGTATCTTTATGAATGTATATGTATGTATGTCTGTATGTATGTGTAAGGAAATCTATGTATCTCTGTGTCTTTATGTGTGTTGATGAATATATATATGTGTATATGTGTGTATGTGTGAGTGTACGACAGTAGAGACGATTCTTCCATTTGCACAGGATATTATTTTAAGCGAGATGTGAGCCGTCATCTCCCATTGGATGGAACGTGACACGAATTGAGAAAAGTAAAAAAAAAAAAGAAAAAAGAAAAAAAAAGAAGAAGAAACGGATGGATAAGGGGAATAGAGGAAGGTGGGATAAGGGGAGAAATAAAGTGAAAAAAATCATACCGATGGTAGAAGAAGAAAAGAAACGAAATACGTCTAACGCTCTCGTGCTAAGGCCCTCCCATTGAAAGCTTCGATTCAACCTGAAAATTTTCTACCCCTTGTTCATCCCTTCCCCTATGTTCCTCGTTATCACACACCCTATCATACAAGCGTTATCGCTCTTACTTCGTAACTATGTTTTCGGAAAGATATTGACTAAGGTTATTAACGGGATTTACTAGATTCCAAATTTGTATAATCTGGGAGGAATATTTACGATATATTTATTGTATGAGGTTGTAGATGACGTGATTGTATTATTTTTTTTCTCTTTCTTTTCTTTTCTTTTTGTTATGATGGAATCTTTCAAGTCACGTCTGACATGACACTTTATTTAAAATTAACAGGTTGAATTTTGCCGAGACTTAATATGAAACATTTTCGAGAATTTTTTGACGACATTATGAAGATCAAACGTATGCTTCTTAATAAGAATTTTATGTGTGTGTGTGTCTATATATATACACAAATGTTAACCCTTTCGTAATATGAGACCATCGTATACGTGAGTGTACTATTTTTTTTCTTCCTTTTTTTCTTTTTCTTTTTATGATGGAATCTTTTAAGTCACGTCTGACATGACACTTTATTTAAAATTAACAGGTTGAATTTTGCCGAGACTTCATATGAAACATTTTCATGAATTTTTTGACGACATTATGAAGATCAAACGTATACTTTCTAATAAGAATTTTATATTTATATATTTATATATATATATCTTATATATATATATATCTTTTTATAATATAAAACCACGGCTTATTTTATTCTTTTTTTTCGTTATTTTTATAATTTTTATCTTTTTTTGTTTTTTTGAAGAGATCTTCCAAATCACGTTTGACATGATGCTTTATTCAAAATTACTAAGTTGAATTTTTCAGGGATTTAAAATAGAACATTTTGATGAATTCTTTGATAACATTATAAAGATTAACTGTATGCTTCCTAATAAGAATTTTATGTGTGTGTGTGTGTGTGTGTGTGTGTGTGTGTATAAATCCATATAGCATATATATCACATTCTTTTATTAACAATTAACAATCAAAATTATCAAAATCATCAAATTATCTCTATCATTATTACATTAATCCGATTGTCGAACCGCATAAACGTTAAAGAAATGATGAAATAAATATGACGAAGATGTGGAATACAAGCAGGAAAGGTGGTACTGAACGACGGAAAGTGAAGTGGTGGAAAAAGGAGACGCGCAGAGAGAAATAGAAAGAGAAATAGAAGTGGAAATAGAACGAGAAGGAGAACGAGAGAGAAAACAGGGAGAAGGAAACTGAGAAATCGGAGTGTGTTCTCTCAGGCGCGGTAATTAAAGCGAAACGCGGCTCGGGAGTTTAGACGACGACGCTGATTCGCGGGGAAATCATCTTGAAAGGTTCTCGCTCGCGGAAGGAATACGGATCGGCAGAGCACCAAGCGGAAATTGCATTCTCTCTCTCTCTCTCTCTCTCTCTCTCTATATATATATATATATATATATATATATATATATATATCATTCTCTCATTCTCACTCTCACTTATTCGCTTGCTCGTTGACTCACTCACTCAGTCACTCATTCTCTTCTTAAGTCAATCGCATCACTGTGAAAGAGCGCAAGAGAAAGAGAAAGAGAGAGAGAGAGAGAGAGAGAGAGAGAGAGAGAGAAAGAGAGAGAAAGATCTTAAAGTCGACAACGAACCGATTGCCGTGCGCTAATTAGTTATACAAGAGGGAATGAGAAGGAGACTTACTACGCTGCACAGAGAATCCGTTCTAATTTCCTCTCTTTTTATTTTTCTTTCTCATTTTTCTTCTTCTCTCGAATCATAGGGAATGCCTTTACGCGGGATCGTAAAGTTCGTCCTTTTTAAACGTCCCTTCTAATAATATGCTCCTTCTTCTTCCTCTCATTGATCAGTTCTCTTTTTTTCTTTTTCTTCTCTTCTTCTTTTTTCTTCCCCTTTCCTTTTATCCGATTTACGAAAGTTTTAATTATAACCTTATGTATATACGTGAACTTTTTCTTTTCTCATTTCTTTTCTTTTTTTTTTTTTTGGTTTATTTTTTAGAGAGAGAGAGAGAGAGAGAGAGAGAGAGAGAGAGAGAGGGCAATGTTATTAATCATCGTTTATTTCCTTTTTAAAGAGAGATTAGAACGGAAGTATTTGATTTGATAATTATATTATATTAAATTCGTTATATTCTTTCATGGTATTTATGTTCTTTTTATTGTACACGTAATTGGGAAATTTTCAATGTCTTCGTTTTCATTTTTGTGAAATATTGATATAGAAAATGATTATAGAGAGAATTGATATCGGAAAAGATGGTGGATGATAGAATTGAGAATGTTGAAATATTTCAATTGGTAGATGTTTAACGTATTTTAAATAAATTTTTTTCTTATAACAGAATACATTTGTTGTGTTTGATAATAATAATTATCGTACGATTAGATAATTATTACATTATAATGAATATCATTAGATATAGGAATGATTAGATTATTTGAGAAATCAAAATGTTCAAATATTTTTATTTGTCCAACCTAAAAACTATTATACGAAAAATTTTCTTTGACGAAAGAAAAAGTTGACGAGAGTTTGATAATAATCGTTCAACCTAATCGTTAATAAAAAAAAAAAAATAATATATATAACGATATACGTATATAATATAACGTATACAATTCTTTTAAAAGAAATCAAAACCATTTAACAATTTCATTTAAACGTGCAATCTTATTCGACGTAATTCTCTTGAACAAAAAATGATGATCGTCTTAGCTAATTATTTATAAAAAAAAAAAAAAATCGTATGATAATTAGAAATATACAAAAAAAAAAAAAAAAAAACATGAAAGAAAACCGAGAATATCTTCACTTCGATATTCAAGCTATCTTCTTTTAAAAAAGATTTTCTTCCACCAAAAAATAAATTCATATACATAATATATACACTTATACTAATATATATATATATATTTTTTTTACTAATATATATATATATATATATATATATACATACATATAATATATACGTAAAAAAAATACACATATATGTCTGCGTACGTCTTTACATAAATCATTAAGAAATGGAAATAGAATACCGATGAAAATCAATCAATGAAATGTGAATTCCTTAACGTCTGTCAAACATATGAAGTAATATATCCCTCTCTCCCCCTCTGTAACATGCTTTTCGAGTCTCGTAATTCTCAGAGGGTTGCATGGAATTCGATGGACAGCTGTACGACATGGAGAACTTCTCTCTAAACTTCTCATTCGTAGAGTTCCGACGCGTGTTCTTCAAACATATAAACGTTCACACACACACACACACACACACGCATATATATATTGAAACGAAGTCGAAGTTAAACTTTCAATGGAATCCTTTCTCGCAAAAGAAAAAGAAAGATGTAAGAGTGAATTGATGAAAGGTAAAGAAAAGTGCAAGAGAGAGAGAGAGAGAGAGAGAGAGAGAGAGAGAGAGAGAGAGAGAGAGAGAGAGAGAGAGAGAGAGAAGAAGAACGAGTTCCCTTATTTCCTTCCTTTTCTATCATAGAATGGTAGCAATTTTACATTTTCGAATGATCACAAGAGCAAAGGGACATTTCGTTTCGTGGGTTCCATCGGAAATTGGAAAATCGACATGGAAAAAGCATTGCCATCCTAAATTCTCTCAAATTTATACTACCGCGCCTTGGTACGTCCCATTCTAATCTGGCTGCGATATGGTACACAACCTCTTTATTATTATATTTCTCTTTCTATCTATCTATCTGTCTATCTATCTTTCTCTCTCTTTTTCTTTCTTTCTTTCTTTCTCTTTTTCTCGTTTAAACTTATAGATATACTATAGTATATAAATATACGTGTGAGTGCGTATATATATATATATATATATATATATATATATACATATGTATATGTGTGTGTGTATGTATGTGTATATGGTACTTCCCGTTCGATCGGAGATTGAAAATTTCACTGTCGAGATTTTGAAACGTCCTTTCAAGCTCAGACTCTATACCTTCGAAATCTAGGAATTTTGAAAGCTATAATGGGTCTGTAATACGTATGTCAATTGCCAATGTGGTATAAGCACATAGGTCTATATAAGAACGTGTCATTTTATTTTATATCAATATTTATATTTAAGAAAGATGACATTTTCTTTACTCTTCTTTTCTTTTTCCTTTTTTCTTCTTTCTTTTTTTGTTGTTTTTTCACAAGAATAATATTAACATTAGTGTTTTTATATTAATGTTATAATTTTATTGTTATATATAATGTGATGATTATATCAGTATTAATATTGATATTGTATTATTATATTACATAGAATCGTAGTAATTAATATCTTTTCGTTGCTCAATAATAAAGAAGAAAACAGTTCGAAAGAAAATCTTTTACCTGAGGAAGAATTCTTAATGGAGTTAAGATAATTAATTACTGAGATAAGAGTTCTTTTTTTTTTCTTTTTTTTTTTTAATATATAGACGAATATCTTTTCTTCAAAATGTATAAAATATTTCCATTCTATTCTTTTTTAAATGCTTACCTCGATACGATAAATTTAAGTTTTCATAGTTTTTATTTTTAAAAAACTTTCATGACGACTGATACACTTTCGTCGTATCAATGAATTATCTATTACTTTTTAAATTTATATATTCCGATGAAAATTTCTTTCGATTAATTTTCCTTTTTAATTTC
>NC_057701.1:3327043-3350484 GCF_014466175.1 Vespula pensylvanica | reverse complement strand
GTAGCTAAACAATCATTCACATAATAAATTTCATTATCGATCATTTTCATTCACCGATCAATTTCATGATAATTATCATCGTCATCGCATCGATGAATTATCTATTACTTTACAAATTTATATATTCCGATGAAAATTTCTTTCGATTAATTTTCCTTTTTAATTTCTAACATATCTATATAACTCATTACATAAAATTGATTATAAAATTACCGTCTATACGTTTTAACGTAATAAATATTCCTTTTCTTTCTTTTACGAGCGTCATTGCAGCTAAATAAGTAGTTCGTGTCCTTTGAAACTGCATCGAGAGAGAAAACGAAAGAAAGAGAAATAGATAGAGAAAGAGAATATAAGAGAAAGAGAACGAGTTAAGCGGGTTTGGGTTGAAGCTAGAAGGTTGGAAGACGACTCCCAGGAAGAGAAATTACCGTTCGCATTAGGTAAAGGAAACTTCTTGAATGCTCGAGAAGCTACGACCAGCTAACTCCACTGGTTTCCTTTCATAAACGATTTCTGGTAGCACGACTTCGACTTAACCGACTACCGTAATTTTTATGAATTTTTAGCGGCACAGTTATTACGTTTCATACTACTCGTCTTTCATCATTCCCCCTTCATCTTTTACCTTTTACTTTTTACTTATTACCTTTTACCTTTTCCTTCTTGATATCATTTTTTCGATATACGTAATAGTTACCATTATAATTTTCTTTTCGTTTTATCTTAGATATATTCATACGTATATTTTGAAATTCTCCTCTTTATTTTGAAAATCGAAAATATTTTGTTTACTATCTATCTTGCTATTTTTTTTATTTTTTGTTTAATTTATTTCTTTTTCTTTTCTTTTTTTTTTTTTTTTTTTACTTTTCATTCTTTCTTCTGATTTGTATCTCGTTTTCATTCTGTTCGATACGTATCAATGCGAATGTTAATTCGTAAAGGTATCTTTGGATATGTTATTAATACATTAACGTGGTCTTTGTCGAAGCTCGATTTAGAGATTAAGAGATTAGATAGTGATTTTTAAGTCAATGATAAAATCTATTCTTTCGTAAACTCGAAGTCTGCGAAAAGATATTCGATTACTTTATATTGTGATTTATATATACATATATACAGCACACACATACATACATACATATATATATATATATATATATATATATATATATTATAATATATTGTCTATGATCTATATGTATCTAATAATATATCTATAATTATCTATAATATTATATATATATATATATATATATATATATATATATAGAGAGAGAGAGAGAGAGAATAAATAATATAATAACTATATAAATAAATTTAAATAATATACATATATTTATATTATGTTATTATTACATATATAGTATCTATACACATTGGAAGTAATTATTTTGTAATCTATTTTTAGTATTATCTACTTCTTTGTGTTTACATATACTACATAATAATCTAATAAATAAATGTATATATAAATTATATAACATAAATTATATATAATTATATAGTAACATAGAAATATATATATAATTTATATGTATATATATATATATTTATTCATTCTATATTTATATACGATAGATATATACGTATAATTTTCATTCTACATTTTTTCTTTTTTTTTTTTTTTTTTTTTTTATAGAATTTTTTTCGTACATACAAAAACGACGAAGAAGTATGATCGTTTTCATTAAAATGTTTCTCATTCTGTATTATGAAACAGATATAAATTAAAAAATTGTAAGCAGTATATATATATATATATTGTTATATATGTAGATATTATTTGTGCTTCTGTCGTATAGAACCATTTTTAATAAGTGACTCGACATTATTCTCATTGAAAATCCAATTTCATGGAGCTTTTATGTTTACGTACAGCTTATTACGCGTTCTTCTTTAATAAAAATCTCTGCATTTGATTTACGAAAGAGACGTTAACTTCGAGCTATGTATCCGTGCTATTAAAGATTTAACCACGAGATATTTCGCTAAGAATTTCGTGTTGAGCGAAAGAAGAAAAATAGTAAGAAAAGAAAAGAGAAGAAAATGGAAAAGAACGAAAAAAAAAAAAGAAAAGAAAAGAAATTAAGCTTCCACTTAACTGGTAAGATTATAGTCGATGAATTTATTATTCCGATAGGTTCTAACGTCGAATTTTAATTTAAGTGTAATTCCATTCCATTGCATCTCATTTCGTTTCGTTTCGTTTCGTTCGTGTTTCGTTTCGTTTCGTTTCGTTTCGTTACATTACGTTACATTTCGTTTCATTTTGACGTAGAACGAATGCAAGCTTTGAGAAACATAGAAAAAAGAAAGAAAACAATGTTTCAATGAAACCAGCAAATATGTTCGAGAACGTTTATTTATTTATTTATTTATTTATTTATTTATTTTCTTTTTTTTAATGGATAAACGAGAGAAACGTAGGATAGTATATAAATTCGAATAGTTGTAGCAGTAGTTTTCATTACGATTTAATGCGTTTCTCTAAAAATATTTCGCCATACTCTCTTTCTCTCTATCTATCCATCTATCTATCTATCTATCTATCTATCTATCTATCTATCTATCTATCTATCTATCTATCTATTTATCTTTATTTCTATCTCTCTCAAATCTCTTTGTCTTCTTAAGCACTCATTTATTTCTTTATTTATTTATTTATTTATTTTTTTAAATTGCATTCACCTGTAATTTAATATCACGATAAACATTACTTTACATAGATCATTATTTGACATTAAATCGAAATAATATTTATATATATATATATTCTTATAAAAGAATATTTATTATAAAAATATATATAATAATTTTAATACCCGTAATTTAATATCACGATGAACTGTAAAACGTTACTTTACATAATATCATTATTTGACGTTAAATCGAAATAATATTTATATATATATTCTTATAAAAAAATATTTAATATAAAAATATATATAATAATACATATATATATATATACATACATTATAAAAAAATATTTCACGTTTAAATTTAAATAAACAATATCATATCATATTATATCATATATCATTGAAACAAACAGATAAAAGTATATTCCTTTTCAAATCCTTCTTATCATCCTCGACGTCGTTTCAAACTAATTCATGATTTAGATATCTCCTTGTAAGACAAGGATCGATATCGTCCTTCAGAGTTAGCTGCTTTCAACTTCGTTGAATTTCGTACGATCGATAAACCCGAAACTACCCTTCTACTGTGCGTAATTATCTTTCATTACACTCGACGAAAGTTTATCTCTCGGTACCCGAACTAGATCGTATATAATCGTTGATGTTAACGTTAACGTTATGATCTTCTTTGATGACAGAACGACGTTTATGCGATTTATCGAAAATTTTCTTATCGATACTTACATTTAATCATCATTTCGTGTATACACGTTTTTCTTTTTTCTTTTCTTTTTTTTTCTTTTTTTTTTTTTTTTTTAATTTACTTCTCTTTTGCTTCCTTCCTTCATTCTTCTTTCTTTTTTCTTTCTTTCTTTCTTTCTTTTTTTTTTCTTTTTTTTTTGTCCATTTCTCGCTTGTTTCGTTACGAACAAGTTTCTCCTCTGGCGTTAAAGGGAGGAATACTTAAATTACATTCTAAAACGCCGAAGTAGCCGAAGTTCCGGGCTTTAAATATTTAAAGACGTACCAACGTGACTGAAGGTGCATGTAAAATTTACTAAACTTCCTTACCGTAGTACGGCTACGAAGTTCGTTAATGCCGAGGCTGACTGGATATACCGAAGCGATGTCGTTCCGATAAAACGAATAACGTCGAACGATATTCTTTGAAAATTTTTTATAACCAGGGTATTTCGTATTCATTGAAGTGAAAATAATCAGACATTTTTGTATTTTATTCTGGAAATATATATATATATATATATATTTATATATTTATAAATAATATATATTTATATATAATACATATATATATATACACACATACACACATACAAGGTGTCTAAAAAAGTTGGGACCAAACTAATACTTCGTATTATTGATATTCAAATAGATAAAAAATGTTTACACACATATATATATATATGTATGTATGTATATATGTAATATATATTTGTATATATAATGTTTATATATATAATGTGTTTTTATCGGATTGACCAATAAATAATATCGACGTTTCTAATAGTTTATATTTCAATAAATGATATTATTATTTTTTATTGTATTTTGTTTACATTGAAACAAACAACGGATGCTATAGTTATTATTTTTTTTTTTTTAATTTCATTTTTTCCTTCTCGAAAAATATTCTTTGATACTTTATATCTATATAAATAATGTCACAGTAATTCTTTTTTTATCCAAACATGCTCGCTATCATATAACTAAATAAATAACACTGTGTAATATTTCTTTACGTTTACAAATTTTTCCAAGTAAATTTAACATCCAAGTAAAAGAATAATATTTGTATCCAAATCGAAAGAAATTTTATTTCTTCGTATTGTTTTATCAAAAAAAAAAAAAAAAAAAAAAAAGTTTAATATTTTCCACGTGAATATATATCATTTTACAATATTTTTTATATCGAAAATTTTGATACTGAAAACTTTTTACATTGAGAAACATTATTCATCGATCAACTCGATATTATATTCAATATTTTTTAAATTTATTTCTCGTCACGAAGAACTTGGGAAAAAAAGTGTAACAAAAATTTTCTTTCGTTTTTCATTTTTTTTTTGTTTTTCTTTATATATGTATAAACATAAGGACATTCATGTTGTCGTTATTCAATATATTTGTGAAATTATTAAAAATTTTCAAACTTTCGGTTAAAAACGTTTCTTGACGTAAAATATACGCTCGAACATCGACGAATATTCGAAATAAATTTAAATAAATTTAATAATTTATGGAAGTCGGAAAACGAAGAATAATATTTATATATATTTTTTGTTTTTGATGTTTTCTCTTTCATTTTTTTTTCATAAGTTATACACGCTTCATATTGTTAATATTCCAACGTATAATTGTTTAAAAGAATACAATGGTACCAGAATCAATTATCAACATTTTTAATATAATACTAGATGAAGTTCAATAGAACGATAAAAAAAAAAAAAGAAAGAAAGAAAGAAAGAGAAAAACTATAGAAATACAGTTGAATACGAGAGTAGGAGAAATTTTCCGAATGAATTCTCAGCGAAGTTATTTCAATTTAACGTTAAATCATTTTCGTTCAACGTACAACCTTACCTACGATTTCATTAAACGTTAGAATGGAACATCACATAAAATCAATTATTATTTCGTATTTAACGAGAAAGAAAGAAACTCACGAATCGAACAAACAAAACGTTTTGTTGTAAAATATTCGCTCAAAATGCACTCGCGTTTATATCCGATAAAGTATGTGGATTTTACAAAAAAAAAAAAGAAGAAGAAAAAAACGAACAGAGAGATGAAAGAAAGAAAAAATACGAAGAAAGGAAAAAACGAATAATAAAGGAAGAAGAAAGAAAAAGAAAAGAAGAGAAGAGAAAAGAAAAGAAAAGAAAAGAAAAGAAAGAGATAGGATATATTCGCGTTCGCAATATAAATTAATAATTCTCCGATAATGATAAGAACTACGATGGTTGATAACAAGAAATAAAACGAATTACGAAAGAAATATCTACGGAGAATTGAAATTAATAATAAAATAAAGAATATAAAGATATGATAATAAATTCTATCTCTTTATTCATCGTCTTGGAAATAAACAAAATTTAAGATCCTCCTTTAGATTTCCTTGCACATTTCAACGTTCGTAAATAATAAGAAGGAAGGAAGGAAGGAAGGAAGGAAGGAAGGAAGGATGGATGGATGGATGGATGGATGGATGAAAATAAGAAAGGAAGAAATGAAAAGCAGAGAAAAGTAACGAAGACTGCATCAACTATCCCGGAAACTTGTGGAATAATTATTAACGTTAATCAAGCAATTTAATTAGTGACTTTTCGTGAAACTACTTCTCATCCGGTAGGATAATCGAAAGGAACGTTTTAACGTGGGAAAAGCTGGAATAATTCTGAAAAGAATTAGAAGGGATCGTAAGTACGTTAATTGTATTTGTGGATTTGAAAAAGAAAAAAGAAAAAAGAAAGAAAAAAAAAGAAAGAAAAATACATGTACGCGAGTGCACACACACACACACACACACACACACACACACACACACACACATTTACACGATGAAAAAAAAAAGAAAAGAGAAAATAAGAAAAAGAAGAAGGAGAAGAAGGAAGAGGTAAAGGGTGAAGCTTTTAATTTCCTTCGGCAACCTTTTCTCGTTTCCTTTCTGTGATATATATATATATATATATATATATATATATATATACACACGAATACACATATGTGTATATATATATACAAACACGTACATACGTATACACACATACACATATATACCTATAGCTTTTGTATCGTGAAAGGAATAGAAAAAGTCATCGTAAAGCATTGCAGGTGTACGATCTTGTTTCCTCACCAATTACCACCTATCTCGTACAGAGACATATATATATACACCCCTCCTCCACTTACACACACACATATATATATACACGTTAATCTTTCTCTTCGTGTCTCCCCTTCTTCAATATTTCCTTCCTGGAAAAAGAAAAAGGTAGAATACTTCTCTCTTTTTCTCTCGAGACCAAAATACGATATTACATACACATACAGAGATAAGAATGTACGTATGTGTACGTGTGTAGAATCCTCGTAAGATCCTTGGGTTGCTCGTTAATCATTCGCGATGTCTACGTGGCGGGATTTAGCAAATAAATGAAATTATTACACAGGGAGAGTAGCTAGCCTCAGGGATAGGTTCAGAGGATAAGGAAAGGGAAAAAGGGATTGGTAGTGGTAGTAGTGGGTGGTAGTGATGCTACTGTTGCTACTAGTACTGATGTTGGTGATAGCGATGGTGATAGTAATGGTAGTAGTAGAACGGTTCGAGAGTAGAGTCTTGCGTCGATGGACGACGAAGGACGAAAGAGGATACTGTGAAAGGTGGATAGGATCTATCCTCGGGTTATACAGTCGGGGCGTGATGAGACTTCATCTTAAATCCACGTTTCTCTTGTGAATAAAAAGAGATGGATAAATGGAAGAAAGATAGAGAGAGAGAGAGGGGGGGGGGAACATTACAAATAATTTTTCAACTATTAACAATTTAACTTACGTTTCTTCCATTCGTCATTGTGACGAACGACGATTAAATTTATTTATTTTCCGCAAATGAATTTTACTTTATCTCTATAAGTGAAAGTAAAAATGATAATATTTGTCATGATTCCTTTCCATCGTTCGTTATGTAATTAATTGTTTTTATATTTTGACGAGGGTGGGATCTTCTTTTTTCTTTTCTTTTTTTTTTTTTTTTTTTTTTTTTTTACCGCAGTTGTCTTCATTCAGTTGGATGTAATTTCTTTTCTTTCTTTCTTTCTTTCTTTCTTTTCTTTTCTTTCTCTCTTTTTTTTGTTGTTGTTGTTCTTCTTCTTATTTTTTTACTTTTCGTTTTTGAAACATATTTTCTTTGTGAATGAAAAGAGAGAAAGGTAGAGAAAAGTGTAAAAAATAATTTTTGCGTTACGGATTGATTAATTTTTCTCACGTTCGTGTTCTTGTTCTTTTTATTTAAGTGTGTGTGTGTGTGAGAGAGAAAGAGATTAGATTTATTACTTTTCAAAAATGATTTTTCCGTCTGATTAAAAAGCACGAAAATAATTTCTCTTTTTTTCTTTTTATATAAATCACGAACGAACGAACGAACATTTTCTTAAATAATCGCGTGGCTCTCGTACGTGGAAGTAGATTTCCACAGGAACTTATTTCTAATCATTTTTAAGATGATTGCTTCGTTAAGAAAATCGAAAGGAACTGTTTTCGAAGGTAGAAATTTGTAGAAATAACTAACACGCCCGTAGATTGACCTCCGTATTTCGTTTTACTTCGTTTTATCGTCGTAAGATCGACGATACGGAAAATAAGATATCTGCTTTAACGATCTAGATTTCTTTTCTTCGATTTAGATCTCGTTTGGGTAACAAGCGTGAGACGAATATGGGATTAAAAAGATGATTTTCTATAAGAAAGTTTTGATATACTAAGTTTACTTTAAATTATAGATTTTTATTGATCCAATTTTATGAAAACATAGATGTATGTGTGTGTGTTATAAATTCAAACATTTTATTAATTTTTTAATGCTTCGTGCAAAGAGGATCAAGGATTTATCGTCGATAAAAATTTACTCGGATTTATTTATCAAATATTTCTAATTATCGACTTTTACCGATTGATCTGATTACGATGTTTCATCGTATGGAATATCGATAAAATTGTAACGATCTCTTAATTGACTGTATTTATTTGAAAAAAAAAAAAAAAAAAGAAGAAGAAAAAAAAAGGAAAAAAAATGAAAACTCGTAAAAAGGGACTCGAAACAACGAGTAGGATCAATAAAATATTTCTTTTTCATCGATTAATTTTTAGCGATTAATCAACATCGAATTTATCCTCGATAATTTCTCACGTCAAAAAGAAATAGCGTCGATTTAATTTCCATCAAAAAAAAAAAAAAAAAAAAAAAGAAAAGAAAGAAAGAAAGAAAGAAAAGAAGAATAAAAAAAATGAAAACTCGACAAGTGAACGAAGTAACGAGAAAAGCTTCAACAAAATATTTCTTTCTAATCGCGATTAATCGAAATCGAATGTATCCTAAACAATTTGTCGTATGAAAGAGAGATATATTGCAAACTTAATTTTCCATCAAAAAGAAAGAAAGAAAGAAAGGAAGAAAGAAGAACCAGAGAAATATAAACGAAGAAAAGAAAAAAGAAGAAGAGGATAATAATAAAAAAAAAAAAAAAAAAAACGAAAAAGAAAAAAGAAAAGGAAAGAAAGAGAGATAACGTTGAAAGAAGACCGAATGAAATCTTTGAGAAATTAGAAAACAGATTTGTAAAGTATACCTTCGCTCCGACTTACCGTTTTTCCCATTTACACGGTCTAACATCTCTATGCAACGTTGCAATAAATCAGGAATATAAATTGTCCTTAGTGAAGTGCTTGTTCGGAGAGAGCTTCGTACGTATAGAACTTAAGCACGTATCATCGCTGCGACAGGCGGAGTTCACTAAAACCCGTAACTTTATCGTCGCGCTACACGTTGTCAAGGCTGAGCGATGAAGACGAAGGAACGCAATAAAAAGGCGGGAAAAAATTTACGAGAAAGACGACCGCCTCGGGCATGAGTTCACCTGCGAATCTTTTCTCTACGAAGCAAGACGGAAAGAAAGAAAAAGAAAAAAAGAAAAAGAAAAAAAAATTAGAAAGAAGGAATGAAATAGAAAGAGACAGAGAGAGAAAGAGAGAGAGAGAGAGAGAGAGAGAGAGAGAGAGAGAGCTTTGTAGAAGTAATAAAAATGATTGTATATTTTGATAAAGTCGACTTAACGTGACGAATAAGAGTGTCGACTTTTCTCTATCTCTTTCTCTCTCTTTATTTTTCTCTTTTATAGTATCTTTCTATTTCTTTCCTATATATATATATATATATATATATATATATATATATATATATTCTCTTTCTTTCTTTCTTTCTTTCTCTGTTTCTCTTATTTCCTGATTATTTATTTTCATCTACACTTTTTCATTCTTAAAGCGTTTGAAAAATGAAACTGTCACGTCTATCCGAAAGGTGTATAATATTGCTAATACTATTTACCCCAAAAAGTATTATTTATTGTAATCTTTGATTTATTATCGTTTGGTATCCTTAAGACGTAAAGAATGTTTTGACCTTCGAGAGAATTTTTCAATCCTTTATCAGTCGAAAGTAATAAACAATTGTTAAAGAAGAACGACTTTGAAAGATATCACGAGTTTCATATTTATAAATCGATAAAGATCGTTTCAATTCGTCAAAAATTAATGAAGAAAATCATGACATTGTAATGTATTTAATGCGTTAGAAAAATATTTCAAGGGACAATCTCCACGAACTAACTTTTCGAATTTTTCTTACTTTCTTTAATTTGTAATTGAAATTTTGTTAATCACGATTGAGCAACGCTTAAGTAAAAAGCGATCGAGGATAATCTGTTCAGACATCTAATTTATTATATTACTCTTGTTTTTATACATTTTGAGTACATAAATAAGTACATACACACATGTATATATATATATATATATATATATATATATATATATAAATTGTCATCTCATTTTTTACTACTATAATTCGAATCAATTGATTCACTAAATAGAAATATATAAAAAATTAAGATAAGTACATAAAAAAGATGAATTCATTAATATAGAACCCAACAAAAGAAATACATATTTTAAAATAATAGAATTCGAAGATCAATCAGATCACTCTACGATTCTTAATCATAAGAGTAATATTAATTTTTATATTTATCACATATAAACGATATTAAACGTTTTTATATGAGTAATACTGAACACGTCTTCATAATATATCATCTACATTGAACAGGTTTATCAGATATGAACAATATTGAATATCTTCATGATATAGTATGAGCAATATTGAATATTTTCATAATATATGAAGAATATTGAACATGCAACGTATAACGTATAATGTTAATAGCGTATATATATATATATATATATATATATATATAAATTTTTAAACATGTCAGAGATCACAGATGTAGACAGGAACATATCGAAGTAGGATATCGATTTTGGAAATTTCCGAAACATTTAAAACGCATTCAAGTTTGTTTTTCGTCAAATGAGCAGATGTCCCTTCGGGGTGATCGGTTAGAGGATATTTGATATTTGCTGCATCACAATCCTCGAGGGAACTATATGATACTCGCTCCGTCAGCCAACAGCGAGTTTTATTAGCAATATATATAGTTATATAGATATATATACACACACACACGCATACATACATATATATATATATATGTATATATGTATGTATATACATAGATATAGACAGATAGACAGACATAACTATATATATATATATATATATGTATGTATGTATGTATATGTATGTATATATATGTATATGTAGTTAGGTCAAAAGTTTTATTCGTAAAGGGCGAAAAGTACGTCAAATAGATCGTTCTCCAGGGAGATATTTATTTTGGAGAAATCAAAAAATAAATCGAGTTGCCATTGAAAATTTCCAGGATTAACTGGTAAACGTAATGTTCCATGCAATCGTTGCAATCGAGGATTATCAAAGTGGATGTAAATTATATTTCTTTTATTTTAACGTTTAATTATTGTTTATTTAATCATTGAAAAATTTATTGGAGATAGTTCGTCTCAAAAAATGTCTAACGTCAAACTAAATTAATTATCTTTGTATTCGTAATTTGTAATTATTGTTTTTATAATCATGATACACCATCTAAGGACATATATAACATATGCGAATATATTTAAATATATATGAGATTTAACAACGTGTAATAATCGATTATGAAACACTACGTTTATCGAATAATTGATATGATTATCAATCATTTTTTTTTTTTTTTATTTATAATCCATAATTACTATTTTTTAATAAGGTCTTAAGTAGAATGATTATTTTTTTATTTATAATGACAATTATCACAGTTGTCACTTTCTAATCATAATTATTACTTTCTCGTCTATCACGGATAATATCGTTGACAATTATCAATCATCTCTTTATCTAATTATAGAATTACAATTTATAGATTTATTATTTAATAATCATATAGAATTATTCTATTCTTAATTATCTGATAACGTAACAACATCAAATAATTTGTCATAATTATTATTTCTTTTTAACGAGATAAAGAAATTTTACGTTTGAAAAATATTACAAGATCAAATTATTATGAAATTGTTATTTAATATATAATGAAGGCTAACAGGTAAAGTGTATTTTCTTTCATGGATCGAAGTTAGTACAAAGGATGATTGGAGTTAAAGAAAATCATAAAACTTTATATATATATATATATATATATATATATATATATATATATATACATATAATAGCAGAAAAAAAAGAAAAATAGAGAGAGAGAGAGAGAGAGAGAGAGAGAGAGAGAGAGAGAGAGAGAGAGAGAGAATGAATTAGACGAAGCATCCGAAAAGTTTCATCTTCTTTGCATGACGTAAAAGAGGAACGAATAACCGAGACTATGCTTTTAAGAAGACTGAATAATATTGGCGGAACGCTGGTAATACGATAATGAGGTAGCAGCCCTTTATCTAAGTACCTCTATCTTTAGAATCTTACCTTGGTCCATGGATTTCATTTCGAGCGAGTCTTGCACTTTTCCCTTGGAGAAACTTTCCAGATATGCTTCTTCTTCCATTTCCGATTTTTCTCTACAAAGCTAGCATTTATTTTTCGCTCGATGGTAATTTCTATCATATTCTTTGTCACCTTAAGAAATCTATTAAAACGTAAAGGAATATATTCATAGACGAGAGATAATAATTTTTGATGCTATACTTTTTCTTCGTTCGTTCGATCACTTTCTCTATTTTTGTTACCTTTTCTTGTTTCTTTCTTTTCTTTTCTTTTTTTTGTTCTTGTTCTTGATGCGATTTTTCAGTCGATGATACATTCTTCTTTTTTATATATATATATATATATTTTTTTTTTCTTTAATGCGATCATATTACGTATACTTTTATGTATCTATAAGTCGTCCATATTTAATTTTCAAATACAACTCGTATATTTTTATTTAATATACATTTATATTTGTTATAATCGTAAATACATAAACACGCATGCACATTCTATATACGTTCATATATACGTTATTGTTCTTTTTCTTTATTCTTTTTTATCGTATAAAATTATACTCTCGTAAAGGACGAAAGATTATATCTGACATTCGATATTCGTATGAGAAGAATAGCAACATAATTCTTCCGTTGTTTCGTGTCGTTGAATTGCAGTGAAAACAAAAATTGCGAGGATTTTGAAATTGTAGGAAAGACAGAAAGAGAGAGAGAGAAAGAGAAAGATAGTATCATTCGTTCGATACTCTACGAGAGATATTAAATGGGAGAAAAACGTTGACGCGAGCCGTTAGCAGGGCAGTAGTCGATATATCGCATAAATATACAGAGATATTCGCACGAGTAACTCCCTTTTAACGATGCTTTCAATCCTCTCGGCATACCTTTCGAACGATTCTCGCAACACCATTAACGTTGAAAGCCGAGAGCTCAACATTCCTAGTACAGTTTCTACCATATCTGTCTTCCATAAATATATAAAGAAAGCTAATCATAAAATATATATATATATACATATATATCATGTTATATGTTATATATATGTTATATATATTATATATATATATATATATTATATATATAAAACATTTATATATTTATATATTATATATATCATATCTATGTTATATGTTATATACATTATGTTATGTTTTATATATATATGTATGTCAAATGTTATATGTTACATGTAATATATATATATATATATATATATATATATATATTATATGTTTATTGTTTATTATATGCATGCATACATATATAAATGTGTATTTTAAGTATATCAAAAGCGTATGCATAAGTACATACACACATGATGTATGTATATTTCAAACGTATCTAATAAATGAATTCACGATAACGATAATAATTCGTTAGAAAGAAAATTCTAATTTTATATGGATATAATGAAATTTACTGATTAATTTCGTTCATTAATTATACATTTGTAATACAATTCCATAGTGTGAAATCGATAGAATTTAATGAAATTATTAAACTATGTATCATTGGGGTAACCCACGATATTACTATTAAATGATAATAATCGATAATAATTATACGTCGAAAGGATATATTTCGATACAATTGAATTTGTCGATCAATTTTGTTTATTCATTTTAATATTATTCGATAGTGTGAAATCGATAGAACTTGATAAAAATATTTGATTTATTTAGATGATTATAGTATCTAATGATAATAATCTATAATAGTTATTCATTGATGGAGAAATATTTCGATTTAATGAAATTTTGTTCATCACGATCTTAATATAATACGATAGTGTGAAATCGAAAGAATTTGATAACAATTTTACATTTATATTTCAATAAATTCTAATTCACGATTTCATTTGCTGATAATAATAATAATAATAATCGATAACAATTAATTATTCCTTTAAAATAAACGTTACGATATTTCGTAAATATGGTTAATTTAGTTAATTAATTATATGAAATAAATAATTACGAACGTTCGTGATACGAAAAATCTTATGGATTAGTTGAAAAGTAAAATTAATTAAATTGATTAATCTCGTACGCGTTTATTATGAATCTTTTATGAAATCTGACTATCGCAGATGATCCTGGATAACAATGTAGAACTTTTTGAGGATGAAATACGAATCGAAATAGAAAATAAAGGAAGAAGGTCAAAGAAAAACGCTACGCCGCTGTGCATTGAGCTACCTCGATTATTTATTTCGTTTGATGAAAAAAAAAAAAAAAAAAAGAAAAAGAAAAAGAAAAAAAAAAAGAAGAAAAAAGTTCGTTTGATCGTTTCGCTTATTACTAATCAATATCGATGAACGAATTCGTATCGAACTTTGGAGGTCGAACGAATGAATGAACGAACAAACGAACGAACGAAAGAACGAACGAATGAACGTATAGAGAAACGAATAAGTACCTCAGGCTACATCGATCAATCGTTTTTTAACAAATTCTATTCATCTACTTTCGTTTCCTTCAGTGCTAATAATATATACTAATTATATAATGTATAATATATTTTATAATATATATATATATATATAAATTAATCATACGTAGATATAGAGTATACTTAGATAGATGTATATATATATATGTATTTATTTATTTATAATATATTAATAATTAAGTATAAATATAAAAATATATATTCATATATAATTTATATTTTATGAATTAGTATTATATATATATTATATATTTATATAAATTATATTAATATTTATATTTAAAATATATTATAAATAAGATATAACATAATATAAAATATATTAATATTTATATATATTAATTTATGTGTATTAAATATAAATATATTTATATATCTACTTATATTTATATGTATATTTGATTATAAATTAATATATTATAAATTAATAATTTATTTCTATATATGAATATAAGTTTATTATATATAATATAATATACTTAAGATATATAAATATTATGTCACATACATACGTAATATTTTTTTCCATAATTAATCACAATATACATATAAAATAGATATGTATTACATATGTGTATTTGTGTATGTAATTAGATATATTCATATATATCGTATATACACATAGATGTTCTATAATTTATATCTATTAAAATAAATAAAAATCATTTACATATATGCAAGATGGGGGAAATAAATGATATTCAGCATGAATATATCTCTCTTCTTTTTAGTGATACCGAGAAATTTTATTTGCAAAAGTCGTACACCACCAAGGGATCCATAATATGACGGTAATAATTTTTTTGCAGGTGTACGCGTGGAGAATATACGAAGGTCAACTGTGTTTTATTAAATGGAATCATATGTTTCTGATTACATTGGTAGAGACACAGCTTGACATACTCTATAAAAAAGTATTAACCCATATATGCCGAGAAATTATTAGTTTATGGGACATTTATAGCAGCTTACTCTGCGCTTACTTTGCGTACTTATTTCGAGTCCCTATGATTTTTAATTCCGGAGATATTTTCATGCAAATGGAAAACGTGGCTATAAATAATACAGAAGAAATTGTTTCTTCGATAAAAAAGAAAACAATATATATATATATAATTTGTTTATTAATTATTCATTAATTTGTCTAACTTTATATATAATCACTAATAGCAAATTCGTATTATTCGTTTGATAAAATAATATGAATTTATTTTTTCGTAGGAATTAATTTATAAGAAAAATTGTTTGCAACAAATTGTTAATCAATTATTAACAATACGCAGAAAGAGAAAAATATTCGAGATAATGTTTGCCCCATTTTAAAATTTCGATTCGAGTCTCTGCGAACTTTCAGTTCCGGAGATATTACCATGCAAATGAAAAACGTGGCTATTAATAATGTAGAAAAAAATTGTTTCTTTAGAAAAAAATAAAAAGGAAAAATAAAAGAAGAAAGAGAGAGAGAGAGAGAAAAGGAAAGTAATTCGTTTATTAATTATTCATTAATTTATGTAATTTTATTAAATCGATCGTAATTTGAATTTTACCTTTTGCGAAATAACGTGAATTTCATTTGTTTCTAACAATTAGAAATAATAATGAATTGTTAATTAATTGTTAACAATGCTTGAGGAAAAAAACATTAGAGAAAATTTTTTCTCTTTAAAACAGTATTCAATACGAGTTTTTATTTAAATTGAAGATATTTATATTGACCCATTGACTTATAAAATTCATTCCAATTCGCTCGATGACATATTGACCTATATAAATTTCGAGAATTTACATATATACAATATTATGCAATGTTATATATTTTATATATATGTATATGCTGTACTATATATATTAGACACACACACACACATATATATATATATATATATATATATATATATATATATATATGTATATGTAAACATATGAATATGCAATGCTATACATTTTCAGTACTATATATATAATTAGTACTATATAAATTTAATATATATATTAAATTATTTTTATACTAATAATATTTATATATTATATACATACATATTATATATATATATATATATAGTTTTGTATACGTGACACAACCACTAAAGTAATGACACTGGATAAATCTAATGAAAGAGACAAAAGAATGAGCTCGATTCGAAATATCAGCTCGAAACTGAATGGAATTCAATCATTGTATTTGATTTTGCGCTATTCGAACAAACCGGTGGTGAGTTGTTCAAATAATCGATAAATTAGTTAACAACGAACCGTGACGTTGAAGCAAGCAATAACAACATTCTGTCTACCGAAATAGTACGCCCACCGAAACTACGTAGTTTTAATAGCTTTGCTTCGACTAGTTCGATAATATCCTCGCATCGTTGGTATTACGTAATTTGTTAACAAACACTATCATGCGCACGCTCCTAAATACAACAAAATCAACAATTGCGTTGCCTTAATTGTCATCGATGTTTATGTACTCTACTTACAATTAGATCGACGATTGATAATCCCATTAGATTCGTCAATCTGTTTTATTTTCATTATTTTTTATTAATTTTTTAAGAAATTAGAAATTTTTTATCGGAGTTAAAACTCTCATTTAAATTTTTCTATAATTGTTTCTTTTTATTTTTTTTTTTTTTTTTCATTTATTTATCTTATATATAAATATAACCAAAATAAACAAGTGTCGTTTATTTGTTACATATATGTATATATATATATAAATAATTAATTATCATGTATATAAAAATAAAAAAAATATATATATGTATATACATATGTAAATAGATAATTATCAGATATATAAGCAATAAACAAATTTTGTTTATTTGTTATATATATATATATATGTTATTAAAAAAAGAAATATAAACGATTAGATGAAAAACGTTTTTAATTCGTCGACTTCAAACAAATCTTTTTTCTAAAAACGTAGAGGTTTTAGATTCAAAGAAAAAAAGTTCGTCCTAAATTTTCTTCATCGATAAAAATTCTTTCTCCTTTATTTTCTTTTTCTTTCCAATAAAAAGGATCATCGAAAATTGTCAAAAGAAAGATCGATAGTAGTGATATGACGATGGTGGTGGCAAAAAAGAAAAAGAAACCTATCTAAAGAAGGTGAATCGAGCGCGAAACATGGACGGACTTGAAGATTTGCGTGTATTCTTTTTTTTTTTTTTTCTACACCATGTAAAATTTAATAAAGGAAAGTACTCGTCGAATTAAAAATACGCAGCTACCGGTGGCTGCTGCTTGTAGACAGAAAAAAATTCGTCGTGTTAGGAAAAACAACGGGCGGGAGAGCGCAATAAAGAGCTCGAAACGGCGAGAATCGCTGGCAAAGCCCGTGTGCAAAGCTTTCAACATTAAGAGTAAAAAAAAAAAGAAAAAAGAAAGGAAAGAAAAGAGAAGCAAGAAAAAACAAGAAGAAGAAGAAGAAGAAGAAAGAAATAAAACAATAGAAACGAAGAAAAAATTGTATGAAATGGTGGCCTGTGTATGTGTTTGTGTAATTAAGAGAGAGAGAGAGAGAGAGAGAGAGAAAGAGAGGAAAGGGAGAATGAGAGAAAAAGAAAAGGAAAAAGTAAAAAAAAAAAAAAAAAAGAAAGAAAGAAAAAAAAAACTAAAACTAGGCGAAGAGAAATCGAACGACGAGCACTTGTCGTTCGCACTTTTGACACGTTCTCTTCACACGCTAATTAACTTCCAATTGTGATGGCGTTCCTTTCTGTCGAATATTTCAATGAATTCATTGATTTTCACTACCGCTTGTAATTACGTTTGAATTATGCATATGTATATCGATCGTTAATAATGGTCATTAAAATAGAGAAAGAGAGTTTTAATGATTCAGCAATTTCTTTTTTTTTTTCTTTTTTTTTTTTCTTTTTTTTTAGTTTTATGATTATATTAATTTTGATATAGTATCACGTGTGAAGTTTTGTCTAAGAATAATGTAGCAAGTAATTTTCTAAAACACTTGCGACAAACTGCGAAGAAATTTGGTTTTATATTTTTTTGTAAATGCATGATGTGTGTGTGTGTGTGTGTGTGTGTGTAACGAATTCGTTTCTAAAATATATCTCACTTTATATTTTTTAATTAAATTATAACAATGGAAATAGTTTTCTATTTGTAAAAATGTCCGACCATCACAGAAAATATAATATCCATTATCTATATCAATTTAATTTTCAATTCCATTGAAAATTTCGATAAATTCGAGGATGTTCTCTGACGTTTATAATCACGATCAGGTTATCAACGTATCGATAATTAATAATGAGTAATACATTGTCGCGCGATAATGCAAGAGAATCAATAATTTTTAAGTTTTTAAAATTGCATTAAATTATGTATGGTATATAAAGTGAGAGGTGTTTTATACGCGATCTTTTACACACGAAATACTCATTAAACGATTTTTCGTACGTCCATGTATTAAAAAGTTTTAACTAAACATTAAAATTATTTAATTTTATCAAGATGTTTTCTTTTCTTTAATTTAATTCTGATTTAATTTCTTTTCCCTGTTTTAATATTCTTTTACCGGGAAAAACAATTCCTATGCAGTTATTTCAAATGCATACTTTATATACGCATACGTATATACATATTCTTTCTTTTCTTTTTTTTTTTCTTTTTTTTAATTAATCTATGGAAACTTCAAAAACAATTTCTGTAAAAATGTTCTCCCATTTATATGTCCCACAAAACAATTTGTTTTTATTTCTCAAACTTATTTTTCGATTATAACGAACTGAACAATAATTATATTCGTCAGGTCGATCGATAATCCAGAAAAATCAGATATAATAAGAACACGACGAAACGAACGTGTCTGTTGTTTCTAAAAAGAAAAAAAAAAAAAAAAAAAAAAGATATCCAAATTTTCTAACTCTTTCTCTGTCTGTCTGTTCCTCTCAACAACAAATTGGACTAGCAACACGACGTTTCAAACTTCATATATAAATAAATTCATCGATGAAGCTAATTCGAAAGTTTCCACTTTATTAACTGCACTAATTAAACTTATTCATTTCATTAAGTATAATATAGGATTACGATGAAAAGAGAGAGAAAAAAAAAGAAAAGAAAGAGAATAAAAGAGAAACGAAAAAATAAAAGACAAGAAAAAGAAGAAGAAGAAGAAGAAGAAGAAGAAGAAGAAGAAAAAGTATCATTAGGAAGAAAGTAAGGAAGAGATTTAGTTAGAGACACGAGATCTTTCATTTTTAAAAGGATTACGTGTGTATTTAACAAGAACAGAATGGCTAATTCAAAATGATATTAGGTATTACAAAGGGAAAAGGGGAAAGAGGGTGTGAAGATGAGGGTATAACGACGAAATCAGTGAAAATTGGTTAGATCGCCGGAGGTGAAGGGTATAGAAGAGAGAATGTAGATAGGGTAGGAGAATGGTTCATAATAAATTTTCAAGGCCCGCCTCTGTCAACCCTCGTTGCAGCACCGAGTTCCCGATGAAGCTTAATGCACTTCTATCAGCTTTTCTACTTCATCTTGATTCGACTTCCTGTGTTCTCTCTTTCTCTCTCTCTCTCTCTTTCTCTCTCTCTCTCTCTCTCTCTCTTTTTCTCTCTCTTTCTCTTTCTAAGAGATCCTTTCTGAGTTCTCGAAGAGTCCTGAATCTTCGGTAAGGAATTTCAAAAGGCGAAGAAGGGGGTAGTGTACGGGTGTTACCGGGACCTTTAGAAAAGGGGTGACGATTCCTATGAAAAATTGATGTTATTGGACTTGGAAATTCATTCGTCGACCGTTCGGTGATACGATAGAAAGAAAGAAAGAAAGAAAGAAAGAAACGAAAGAAACGAAAGAAAGAAAAAGAAAGAAAGAAAGAAGAAAAGTAAAGATAGGTAGGAACCAAGCTCTGTTCCTTAGCTTGAAGCTATTCTTACAGTATGGTGGTCCTTGAATTACACGAGCAGTGCTTAAGAGAAACGTCGGTGAGTCGGTACTATAGCGGAAGTGGTGCTGCTATAGAATAGCACGAAGATGTGAGAGGAAGAGAGAGAAAAGAAAGAGAGAGAGAGAGAGAGAGAGAGGAAGGGAGGGAGCCTGCGGCTGGTGATACAAAGAGAGAGAGAGAGAGAGAGAGAGAGAGGGAAAAGGGTAGAAGATAGAAGAGGATAGAAGAGCATAGGAAACGTCCGTCTGAGCACAACTAACCTCCGACCCTCAGCCGCTAATGGTTTACAAACAAACGATGACGTCAGGTATACACCACCATGCAAAAGGAAAAAAAAAGAGGGATATAAAAAGAACGAGAAAAAGAGAGAGAGAGAGAGAGATGGTGGATTGAAAATAGGAAAAAGAAAATGAGCCGAGTCGAAAGGCAACCAACCAAGCGAAGACAAAAGCGAATGTGTCTGATTATTAATTTACTTGATACGAACACGACTAACCTCCTCCTACTTCTCTATTATCATCGTCTTCCTCATCAAACGATTCGACCAGTTAGTTCTTCTATTCTTTCAACAAAATTTCTGACCAAACCAAATACGAAAAACAAGGACACCAGAGGGTCTGGCCCCTCTTATCAAATCTACTATGTACGTTCTACCGTTCACCAGATGTTTTCTGTCTTTCTTTTTTTCTTTTTTTCTTTCCTTCTTTCTTTCTTTTTTTCTTTTTCTTTCTCTCTCTCTCTCTTTTTTTTTGCTTTGTTTGTATTCAGAATTGAATTCCTTTTTAACGATAGGATCATTACTACGTATGTAGAAACGTATACGTACTACTTTGCGAATGATTCTTTAATCGATTCCTTTGTTATTTTTCGAGCTTAACAAACGTTCGCGATTGAAATTCTCAGTTCTCCTTTACGTTTGTTAGTTCGATAAATCGTTTCGAGTTCATTTGTTGATAGGATCATGTTAATCTAACGCTTCTCTTTTCGCCCTTCTCTCTTCTCTCTATCCCTTCTACTTCATCACTCTTTCTTCTTTTCTTCTTTTCTTCTCTCTCTCTCTCTCTCTCTCTTTTTCTCTCGTTTAATACTTTCGACTTTTCAAGTTCTCTTTTCTTTTCTTTCTTTCTCTGTTTGATTGAAAATACATTGAAAAATATATATGTATGTATGTATGTATGTATAGCCGTTTAAAAAGCAAATGTATAGCCGTAAAGGATATCAAAGAACAACGTGAATAACATTCTCGTGATACGATAGTAGAAGTAACGTTAGTCGATAAAATGTATGTTTAACGTTTATAATTGTAGCTTCAAAAGAGTTCTATAACAAAAGAATCATCTATTATCTCTCTCTCTCTCTCTCTCTCTCTCTCTCTCTTTCTTTTTATCTCTTTGAATGTATATATATTTTTTCCTTTTTTTACATCATGTCAACCATTATCAATGGTACTGATCAAAACTGCTTGACAAAGATACATCAAACACACCCATTCTCTTATTACGATACAAAGACCCATACGAGCCCGTTTGTGATAGTCTCCCTGTTTTTTTTATTTTCATTTTTAAATATATAGTATATATATATATATATATATATATATATATGTATTTCTTTTTTTTTCCCCTAACAGAACGTATTCATTGATAAATATTTATTTCATTCTTGGAAATATTACGACGCGAAAAAGAGACAAAAAAGAAGAAAAAGAAAAAAGACAAAATGAAACAAGATACAGAAGAAACGAACACTTGTCTAGATTCTGGAATTTGAGATCGCAAGTAGTAGTACGTTTGAAAAGATACGGGATATTTGTAATCTAATGTATTCGTTTTCAAGTACTTTTTATCGATCGCTTTGAAACAAGAGGGAGTGAAATTTGATACGAAGTTCTAGTGACATCGGTATACGTTACTATCTCTTTCTATTTTTCTCTCTTTCTCTGTCCGTCTGTCTTTCTGTTTGTCTCTCTCTCTCTCTCTCTCTCTCTCTCCCTCCCTCTCTCTCTCTGTCTGTCTGTCTTTTTCTTTTTCCGACGTTGTTCCTCTAATTTCCATAACATTTCGACGTAACTATTCTCTAACTCCGTTCACTCGACATATTCGACAACTGTGACGTTCTCACAATACTTTAATGATTCCACATTTCTAGAGTCGTCATTCGTGTAATATTATATTACAAGAAAAGTTAATATTAAAGAATTTACATTAAAGAATTCATTACGTGTATAAATTTAATATTAAAGATTTTAGTAATAATAGTAGTAATAGTAGTAGTATAATTCAGATAATATCAGAATCGAAAATAAATCATTGTTCGATGGACGGATTATATTCTGATCTATGTCAATTATTTGAAATAATCGCGATCATTCGTTATGATCGTACGATCGCGATAAAAACGTATAATTATTTACGAAAATCGTGATTATTATATCTTCTTTGTTTCCATGATCTTATGACTATACTTAAAAAATAAAAAAAAAAAAAAAAAAAGAGCGGCGTCTACGAGAACTGTAACTATTTATTCATCGATCATAGAGCTATAATTGGTATATCTATTAAAAAAACAGAAAAGTTAAGAAAATTTCTCATCGTATCATTAAAATTATTTAGCAATTTTAATCCTACATTTACGTTTGTTAAATATCGACATATAGAAATTAAATATTTTTCAAGATCATCGTTCAGTCCATTTTTTGTTCTTTTTATTTCTTGAAAAAAAAAAAAAAAAAAAAA
>NC_057701.1:3312043-3324543 GCF_014466175.1 Vespula pensylvanica | reverse complement strand
ATTTTACATTCGAACGAATAATCGAAACGATAAATAGCTAAAACGATTGATTTATCAAAGAAACATCAGCGATCATAAAAATGAAGTTTATTTTATAAAATAATAATTGAATGATAACTGAAATGATAATTTATCAAAGAAATTTCAAGGAGCAACAAAAATCATTTTCATTTTATATCCGACCGACAGTCGAAGCCGATAATCGATGAATAAAATTTCAACGAAGCACAGAAATGACTTTTATTTCGTATCTAATCGTTTAAATTACCTACCGTATGATAACAACGAATAATTCTCTTATATTTTTGTATATTACCAAAAAAAAAAAAAAGATTGTTCACCCTTTCTTTTTTCACTCTTTTCTTTTTTTAACATCCCTCCTCATGAAATATTATATTAAGAAATATGAATCGAACGAAATATTTCAATGGTTACCGAGTTAATAGAAAATGTAAATAATTTGCGAGTGCAATATGACATATGCGAATTACCGTAAAGAATCCCATAACGGTATTGAATTGGATGGGCTTTACTTTCTTATGCCCGTATCCATGAGATCGAGAGTCGATGCTGAATCGCGTTGGCCAATCAAACGGGCAAATCTCGTTTCCGCAAATCGAACGCGTCCGCCTCGCTTCTCTCGTTTCATTCCAACGACGAAATTTCTCTCCTGGCAGTTTTCTGCCACATGTTATTTTCCAACTATCCGTCTTTCTCCATTTCTCTCTCTCTCTCTCTCTCTCTCTCTATCTCTCTGTATCTGTCTCACAACATACACTGTCTCACACACGTACACAAACATAGATACGTAGGCATACATACGGAGAACATACACATAGACAAGTTTAGCTCGTTTACGCATATTCCAATCTTTTCCCTCGCATGATTCTCGTCTCGAAAATGTTTCCAACCGAAATTCGATGCCTGGTTAAATCTCATAAATCGTTCGAAGGGGTGGTTTCATCGATATCGAAAAGAGGGGAAAAGAGATGGAGTGGGGAAGGTTTGCGAAAATGGCTACATTTCTTACACTTCATCGATTACGTACGTACCCATCGAATATTAGCTTTTAAATCGGGATTCGGATTATATCGGACCGATGCTATTACGTTCGTAACGTTTTATCTATTTCGATTATTATAAAAATGTGTTTCGAATGTATTCGAATATTTTATGTCTTTTAAACAAATCGATGAAAGGGAATTTATATCGGTATATTATTATTGTTATTGTTATTGTTATTGTTATTGTTATTGTTATTTCGCGATTTATTCGTGCTACTGTTTTTAATAAAGAAATTGTTTTAAAGATGTCTCCGTTATATCGTATTTGAATATTCGCGAGATCTTTCAATGTTAAAATTGTATTTCTTCTTTTGTCTCTTTCTGATCGATCAAAGATAATTTATATTAATATTAATATTATTAACAGACTATATAATATTTTAACAATGTCAAACGATTCGTACGTTTTTATTTATTTATTTATTTTTTTTTTTTAAAGAAAGGATGTTTGATCGGTTCTTTGTTAAAAAAAAAAAAAAAAAAAGAAAAGAAATTTGATCGAACAATACATTTACGTTATCATTTTATAACCATGATATATTACTTAGGATATCACGATGGATCATCGTTTTATAATTATTGCTTTTTATTGGAATTTTGACGATATTAAAAGAAATTATAATTATAATTAATTTTCATTAACGAATGAGTGAGTATCACTTATGATCCATATTTACCTATCTATCACCTATGAAAGTGAATAATACGATTAATTAGTAAATTGAGCACACGGATAGACATGATTAAAACATTAATAGATACATTAGAGAGTTCGTTCCAATTTACGAAAGTATTTCATCGATCGTATCTTCTTCTACTCACGTGAAGCAATTGCTTTAATAGACCTTAGAATCCATGGTTATTTATGTTTCTTTAACGTCTCTTTATTCGGTTACTCCAATGAAACTAACGAAGTTTCAGTTACGTAGTAAAGGCTTTACCGCTCGTTCCTGGATTAAGTTTCTTTGGAATTCCACGCGATTCATTTTATTGTCTGTATTCGAGAAAGAATTGACTTTAAATCGATACGAAGAGAATCGAAAGTTAGAAATAGTTATCTCGATCAGTTTCAATTCGATAAATTGTATAATATTTAATATTTAAATGATATTTAAATAGATAAATCATTATGAATACATTTTTCAAGGATAATTAATAATAATAATAATAATAATTATTATTATTATTATTATTATTATTATTATTATTATTATCATTGTTATTATTGAAATAAATTTTTCAAGGATAATTATATTAATGGGATGATATTTAAATACGATAAATAATGTAATATTTAATATTTAAATAACATTTAAATAGATGAATAATTATGAATACACTTTTGAAGAATAATTATGTTAATAATAATTATTATTATTATTGTTACATATGTATATAATAATAACAATAATAATAATAATTATTATTATTATTATTGAAATAAATTTTTCAAGAATAATCATATTAATGGGATGATATTTAAATACGATAAATAACGTAATATTTAATATTTAAATAACATTTAAATAGACGAATAATTATGAATACACTTTTGAAGAATAATTTTCTTAATAATAATAATTATTATTATTGTTGTTGTTGTCCTTGTTGTTATTATTCTTTTATTATGTACATATTAAAAACTATTCATTTTCATAATTGAAAAGCATAAAATAATACGAAAATGTAATTTGTACAGCATAATATTCGTTCGAAAGATAATTCTTTTATATTAATAATGTTTCTCTTATTTCGTCAGAATTTTTCATGTCCAATCCAACGAGAAAAATTCGTTACACATTTCCCTCTTTCTCTCTCTCTCTCTCTCTCTCTCTCTCTCTCTCTCTCTCTCTCTCTTTCGATGTGTTCAACATTCCTGAATAAAACGTAAAATATTCGGGAACGGCCACAAGCATTAGAAAAAATGATTCTTCTTCGCACCATTTTCCAGGACAATGTAATGAAAATCTGACATGAAAATAAGGTTCGCCGTTTTATAAAGGAGACTGTTTTATGAATTTCTTATGAATCGTCGAGATTACTTATCGTGAATATTACCGAGAGAAAGAACATTTATTTACGTGAAATAAAATCATGCTTTTCGGACGTCGAAAATAATAAAAATAATAATAATAACAACGATAATAACGAATTGTTTAATAATGTTAATATAAAATACGTGATATTGTCGTCTAAATAAAATTGAATCGATCACGTTAATAAAACGTCGATTACGATCAATAATAAAGTGAAACTAAAAAAGAGAAAGTAAAGAATTTTACGTCTTACGTATTTTCTTTATTTCAAACTAAAAAATAATTAAGAACATTTTTGTTGCTTGAAAGTAATCGTATAAACTACGATAATATATAATGTATCGTAAAATTAGATAAACAGATAACATAAAAATAGAAAGATATAATAAAGAAGTATAAAAATATATTAGATATCATAAAAAAAGAATGATCAAATAAAATACAGATAAAAAGAAGTTGTAATAGAGGAGCACGAAAAAAATTTATTATGTGTGTGTGTGTGTGTGTGTGTGTGTGTGTGTGTGTGTGTGTGTGTGTGTGTGTGTGTGTGTGTGTGTGTGTGTGTAATAATAAAATCGGAGGATCGAAATAAAATAAGACTAAAAAGATATAATAAAGAAATCCAAAATAATATATCAACATCATCGAATAAGACGATCGAAAGAAATATAACGAAGATTTGTATAATTAATAACATTAATATCGATATAAAGCGATTATAAATATTTATGTGTGTGTGTGTGTGTGTGTGTGTGTGTGATCAAATAACACGAAGATAAAAAAAAGAATATATAACAATAGAGAGAAAATAGAAAAATACATCGGATTAAAGAAAAGCATAAAATCGATTGATCGAATAAAAAAAATAAAAACGAGAAGAAGATAAATAAATCAGATTGAATTGGATTATCTCGATAAAACGAAGATAGGAAGATATAACAAAAAAGTAGTACCATAGAAAATTAAAATTCTTGGATAAATATTTTCTTTGCAATTTTTTTCTTTTTTTTTTTTTTTTTTCGAAGAAACGTAGTCATTACAGCGGTACGCTGATGGTGCGTAAATCCCGTATACCCTTCTTAGTAAGGTCGGTCTCAACGAGAAGAAGAAGAACGAATGACGAAATAAAATAAAATAGAAGAAGGAAAAAGAAGAAGCAAAAGAAGAAGAAGAAGAAGAAGAAGAAGAAGAAGAAGAAGAAGAAGAAGAAGAAGAAGAAGAAGAGAAAGCAAAAGCAAAAGAAGAAGGGTGGGATGGAAACAAGTGCTCTTGCTAACTGGAAGTTTACTCATCTCGTGGCGTAACTCCACCCACGATCCGTCGCCCTCGTTTATTCCTTGTCAGTTCTTTCCTTTTTTATCCTTATTGAAGAGAAAAAGAAAGAGAGAGAGAGAAGGAGAGAGAGAGAGAGAGAGAGAGAGAGAGAGAGAGAGAGAGAGATAAAGAGACATCCTCGTTTCAACCACCCACTATAATCTTTTTTCTCTTTCTTTACTTTTAACAGGCAGCACGGTCATTATTCTTTCATTATTCTGTGCAACTGTAGCGAGATATTTTCAGCATAAATAATTAATATATAATATTGTATATTTGTATATAAAAATCGTTGATTATTAGATTATTTATTAGACCAATAAACGTTCCACGTAATCTTTGTTCAATTGACGTTTAATTTTTTATTTGTAATCAAGGCGAACGTGATCACACATTTAAATATATCATCTTTTTATATGGAATCATAGTATTATGGTATCTAACGTTACGGATTGGTAATGTTACTTTTAAATGGAATTGTTCGATCGCTTTTATTTAAAATTGATACTTCGTTTGATCGATAAATGTAATATATAAGAAATATAATACATATAGATCGTAGCGTTCTGAAATTTAACATCGGAATGGTGATATTATTTTTAAATGGAATTGTTCAATCATTTTTCGAATTGATACTTCATTTAATCGATGAACGTAATATATAAGATATATACATATATACAAAAAATATAAAAAATAATATTTTGAAATTCATTTTGAAAAAGTATACGCGTCCACGCACGTGAGATATGAAAACTAAAAACTAGAAAAAAAAAAAAACAAAAAAGAGAGATAAAAGAAAAGAAAATTCAACAAAACACTCGTGTAATCGTAATACAAATATATCTAAGCGAAAATAATTTTGATGAAAAAATAAATAATTATTTAATGTCTGTCGTAATTAGTGTTATAACAAAACGTTCGTTTAAAATTGTTAAACTCGCGAGCGTAATCGATTACATCTTTCTTTAATTCATATGATGTATTTAAAAACAAGTTTTCCAAAGATATTTTCTTTAGTCAAAAGGATACGAAAGAGAAAGAGAAATGGAAATGGAATAAGTAAAGAGAGAGAGAGAGAGAGAGAGAGAGAGAGAGAGAGAGAGAGAGAGAGAAAGAGAGAGAGAGAGAACGATGCCGAACGTTAATAATCGTCTAGGTTGACTACGTTCGTAAGTCCGTAGTAGTATTCTGAAACGCCTGGAGTATCATTTATGCAGTTGTTACGATAATGAAAGACATGCGCGCTAAAGTGCACTTTGCTCTTCGTCGACTCTTAAAGGAGCCAACGACCTTTCACCCTATGTATAGCGTATCCCTTTCTCCCTCTTTATCTATCCCCCTATCTATACATTATAGAGGGTGGTCGATAAGTCAATTGATAAAGATCCATTATTATTATAAACAAGTTTAATTTACGATACGTTAAACGATACGGATAAAATTTAATTAAAAAAAAAAAAAAAAAAAAAAAAAAGAAAAAGAAAAAAAAAAGAAAAAAGAAAGAAAGAAAAAAAAACTGGACTAAGAAAAAGATGTAATTACGTTGGATGATAAAAGTGTCCTCGTTCGTTCTAAGAAAAAAAGAGAAAAAATAACGTCTAATAAAGATTAATATTATAAATATTGAAGATAGAAAATATTTTCGATAAATTATTTATATATATATATATATATATATATATATATATGTATATATAAATTGATAGATCGTGTATTAAATAATAGATAATTTATTATTAACTTTAAAAAATCAATCGTTTTATAATCGATTTATAAACGTATTTATAATAATTAGTCACAGATCGATCGAATAAGAAAGATGGTATCGATCTTTTAAGAATTTCGCAATTATATTCAACGAATTTACGTTTAATTAAATTAACAACAAGAAAACGTAATTTCGATAAATATTAACGATGTTTTGAAAAACTTCGTTTCAATCGGTCTACGAGGAAATATTGTCGGAAACAAATCGTATGCAATAATCAGTTGCATCAAGGTATTGATCACTAACTAAATTTAAAATTACATCTAAACGAGGGTCGTCTTTCTTGATGATTTTCAATATCTTTCTATACTAAACTAAAAAAGAAAGAAAGAAAAAAAAAAAGAAGCTGTTGCCGTTTACATCATAAAATTAATTTGATTTAACCGACTTACATATTCTCTCTATCGTTCATTTCGAAAACAGTCATCTTTCATAAAATGTTAAATAGAAAATTCATACGACGTAACATCCGAGTATCTCTTTATCCTACCGAATGATTGTTAACAAATCATCGATAAGAAAGTATTATGGGCAATAAGATCGAATTCAAGGAGAGATAAAGATCTAATCAAGAAAGTATTTAATCGTTCGTTCGATCGAACGAACACTCGTCTTCCATTACTGTAATTAAATGATGTTTAAAAGATTTAATGGCGGTTGACTGTTGAAATATCGAGTTCTCAGTTACCATTGGAATGTACCAATCGATAAGATTCTTCGATAACTTTTTGAGATACACGATTATTACACAGTTTTAAGGGTTGTAATAAAGTCACTAGTTCCAATCGAATACTTTCGAAGGCTCCGACAAAATTAGTATCATTCTCGAAATAATTATCTTTTTTTTCATACGTATTCATCTACGTTACTATCTAAGATTAATTCTACGATTAACATTTTTCTTCAAGGATAATCGAGTCATTCGATGAACATTATTTTGATTGACGAAATTTCGCTATCCTTGCAACTTCCAATTAGAGACAATGAACCTTCTCTGATTTTCAGGGAAGCGTTTCTAGTTACGTTTTTTCTTCTTTTTTTTTTTTATGCAATTACTCCATCGT
The DNA here is from genome assembly GCF_014466175.1 of Vespula pensylvanica. Taxonomy (NCBI): domain Eukaryota; kingdom Metazoa; phylum Arthropoda; class Insecta; order Hymenoptera; family Vespidae; genus Vespula; species Vespula pensylvanica. Next base: position 3,317,294 of record NC_057701.1, on the reverse strand, counting down.
TTACCAATCGGATCTGATCGATGCACGGTAAAGAATAAAAAGAAAAAAATAAATAAATAAAGGAAAAATGAAGATAAAGAGAAGGCATTAATTCGCGTTGGCTCATCGAACTTTTTAACAGCGATCACTTAACGTAACTTAACGATAATTGCGCAACTGTGATTACAAGAAACCTATAACAAATCCATCAAGACTTGAATATTTCGATTGGATACTCTTGTACAATCGTGACTTCTATCGGATGGTTCGTTTCGTTGTTGATTTTTTTCGTTCGATTAATTTCAATGACGTTCAACAGTTTTCGATAATGAAATTCAATCAATCGTGCTCGCTTGTCTCTGACAACTACTTTACATTGATATTTCTCATTATTATTATCGAGGATATTAACGCGTGCAATTGAATTTGTCAGAACTAAAGATCGAGCTTTCAAAGAAAACGAATCAATCGTTACGAGTATCGCTGTTTTTTTTTTTTTTTTTTCTTTTTTTTTGAATTACAATTTCTCTTACAATTTGTATTGACTTTAACGTCGATAACATTCGGTGAAAAATATTAAGATAATTATTACGGATACTTCCTTTAAGATTTACGATCGTTCGTTTGACTCTACTCTAAGAAATATTTCACATCTTTAATAATTAAAACTGAATTACTAATGAAATATGTTTCGAGAACGTGATTGGTGACCACTGAAATTAATTCTAAAATACACTTTATCGTCTTTCGAATCGGAACAAACAATCCGATTTTTATTCGCTTTATTCGAACAATTTGTTTCAATTATTGCGTGATATATTCTTTAATATATAATATAAATCGTTCTAAACGATATTGATTTTTATTGAGATTTATCAATCTCGATAAATATGATATAAATTAATACCAACGATTGACACAAAGTCATCTCTATGTTATAATTTCAAATTTGTTAACTTTGCTTTTGAAACGTTTTAATTTAAAATTTTAATTAACATTAAAATCTATCTCCAAGCGTTCTACATTCGAAACATTCATTCTAAACAAAAAAAAAAAAAAAAAAAAAAAAAAAAAAAAAAAAAAAATAAAAACGAGAGTACGAATCTTTCAACGATTTACGACAACTGCGAACGGCTCAACCATTTCTCGCGTTTCGTTATATTATTTTCCAAACGTATCCCGAGTTATACAACGTCATAACTTTTCTCCGTTATTGTCTTCATACGTGTATCGTATCATCCAACGACATAAACTAACCTTCTCGATCTTGAAATTTATTTATTCCGCTTTGATAACGCTTTTAAGAATATTTACTCGATCTCGATGCAATAATAATTCTAATTTTATTCTAGTCGTTAATTAACGAACGTTTCTCGAGTTTCGACGTCGATGAGTTGTTTCTTCTTCATTATTAACAATGTTATTAAATAAACAGTGAATTCATGATCAATCTGTTTAAGGATGAATGTTTCGTAAAAATCGTAAAAATCGTAAAATTCGTTTATCGCTAATTCGATATGGTTCTACGTTGCGTATCGTTGACCTTGACTCCATTGGAAAAATCTTGAGACGAATAATTAAGTACGAACGATGTTCGAAGAGTTACGTCGTCTTGATATCGAGCTTTGATCGGTATACTAAGAATAATTACGAATTTTCTTACGATCTCGTAGTTCCAAGATATTACTTCAATTCTATACGAGTCTGATAATAAAGAGAGAAAGCAAAAAAAAAAAAAAAAAAGAAAACTATATACGTATATGTGGTACGTGATGTATATCATCTGAAACGATCTTGATCTCGAAAACTTTTCTCCAAACTGAAAGATTTTGATTAAATCGATTAATAAGTCTCACCGAGTTAAATAGATATACGTACATACATACGTTCATACGTATATCAAAATTAATTTTACTTACTACAAATTTCTTAATACTCGAGAAGAGAAACGTAGAAACTTTGATTCGACCTTCGAATATAATATTCTTACGACGATATATTTATTTAGCTTTAACTAATATCAACACTTGCGTGTCGTCGATGTTTACAATAGTAGGACGACTTCGTAGGAACGTACACAATGAAGTATTGTTCGAATTACAGTACGTTGTAGAGACGTATAAATATACTAAGAATCGATATTGCGAACTAGTAAACTTGTTGTCTAAGCCATTTGTCCTCGAACGATCTTTCCTCGAGCGTGTCCAAATCGTGACTGAACAAATATTCCTTACGGAGTAGAAGATATATTACAATTTTTGTGGTGGGAGTTAAGCCACACCCCTCGTCCTATCCCACCTTATTAAATACTCCAAACATTTTTATTTTTTTCTTTTTTTTTTTTTAACATTTTACTTAGACAATAACGAGTACGGAGTACGTGACGAAACTCACATTTTCTGTTTATTTGAAATATATTTATTTCAGTCTAAATATCTTTGTCGAGGTAAAGGTTACAAGATAAGTAACTTTACGTACATAGATATTATACATACGTACATACACATGGGATTTCTCATAACGTCGTAGAGCAATTAATGTACACGCCATTTCACGCGTATACGCGTTCAAGTAATTTCGTAAATCCTCGTAAAGTAAAATTATTCTCGGTCGAATTCGAATAACAAAGGACTCTTAACAAAAGAGAATTTTAGTCTATAAACGATGATAATAAAGAAATGTTTAATATTATTTTATTGATAATAAAATGATATGAAATTATTTGTATTAATCGTATAACAATCAAATTCTTTTTATTAATAATATAATTTTCTTCGTCAAGTTGATGACGATTAAATTTCATGATGACTTAAAAACTTGATAAAATCTCTATTTAATTATTAATTAAATAATATATATTTTATTATTGTCTTATTCATAATGATATTGTTATCATTAATAAAATAATATTAATCGTTATTGAATTGAATTATTAATATTATTATTAATCAGATAATATTGATGATAAAATATATATCATTTAATTAATAATAGAAAGATTTTGTCCAATTTTTAAATCATCAAATTCTCGAGTTTATGAAATAATTTAAGAAGAAATTCTCTCTCTCTCTCTCTCTCTCTCTCTCTCTCTCTCTCTCTCTCTCTCTCTCTCTTTTTATTTTTTTTCTTTCTCGCATGCGCGCGCGCGATTACCTGACCGAGTTCATAGCGATATCGATTTGTGGACTTTTCAAAAAACATCGTTCGAGATAGGAAGCTCTTTAGAATTTTTGAGATTTTCAAAACCTCCTCCTTCCAATCAAAATCTTGTCCGCCCCCATATACTCTTGGTATATATCTTCAACTTAAGGGACACCCTCCAAATCGATTCTCGAGACTTATTGTCCAAACTCTTTTCATCGAAGTCATTGTTCACCTAACTCGTTTCATTAGTCACTGCCGAGATTTTTAAAAGACGAGGACAACATTCAATGGCTCAATGATGAAATGCCAATTTTTTTTTTGATTTATTCGAGTCCCTATTTTACAGTGTACTTTTATGCTTATTTTGTTCAATATATTATTTAAATATATTATTAAGTTGATATTATATTTATTTTAATAATAAATATAATGAAATATATTGTAATTAATATAATTGATATAAATCAAATAATAATAATTAAATGTAAATATAATAAAATATATTATGTTTATTTTGTGAAATATATCATTTAAGTATATCATTAAGTAAGTTTGTACTTTAAAATATTTTAAGTTTTATCTTGTGGTTTGAAGTTTTTAACAAAGAACGATGTATGGGATTATTATAGTCTTTTTTACAAAATATTAGATAAATTTTTAATTAAATAATTCGAAAGTAACATCGTTCTATTTTTCCAATAAGGTCTTTTAACATCGTTTGCTAGATCTGATCGTGGAAATATCGGCTTAAACTATTTCTTAAGTCTTATGAACGTAATAATCTTTTTTTATAATACAGATAATATATCTTTAATTCGTTTTTCTTTCGTGTTAATGTTGTCCAACCTTTTTTCTTTTTTTTTTTTGTATAGACCGATACGAATTTGGAACATAATTTTTATACTTATATTTTTTATTCTATTTTTTCTTTTTCTTTTTTTTTTTTTTTTTTTTACTTCTAACGTTCTAATTTATTTTTTCCATTCTATTCTTTAACGAACTCGTAGCTTTTCATTTTTATTTTTATAATAAGTATAATATGTTATTTAAGCTTGAAACAACCTATGCATTTGTCTTTATTTCTTTACAGTCACTTTCTGTATATATGTATATACGTACGTACATACGTATGTACATACATGTATTCTCTCTCTCTCTCTCTCTCTCTCTTTCATTTTGTGTGTGTATAACGTTGATATAAAAACAGGCATAATAATAGGCATAATTTTTAAAGTTTTTTGCCTAGGCTGACGTTCTAATTTCAGACACGAACTCGGAGCATTATTTGCTTTTTCTAATCTTCTAATTTATCGTCTTTTCACTCTACCTGTTCAGTGAATAAATGACTTTTTTCATCTTCGTAGTAAAGCTAATATGTTATTTAAGTTTGAAACATCCTTTATATCGCATACTATTCCTTTTCAGTCACTTTTTAATATATCATTCTCTCTCTTTCTCTCTCAAATTTGCAAAGACTATAAATACGCAAAGATACGTTGCTAAAAAGACAATCGTAATAATGAACATAACGATTACATATTTTCGATAAACCAAAATATTCGAATTTTTCATTTCTCTGAATATTTCATTTCTTTCTCTCTTTTAATCTTCTAATCTAGTCATTTTCATCATTAATCATCCTTCTCATCATTCTCCTTTTTTATCGATTTTATTTCCAGAATTTCTTTCGCTTTTCTTTCATTCGAGATATGAAAAACGATATTTTGCGATATTTTACATTTTTTTCAATAATCCCAGCGAGTATTAACGAGTACACGTTGGACGTAGAAAATAAAATAATGATAAAACATAATATCAAAGCTCTCGCTTCGGTTAACTCCTTTCAATTATCTTCCTCTCTCTCTCTCTCTCTCTCTCTCTCTCTCTCTCTCTCTCTCTCTCTCTCTCTCTCTCTCTCTCTCTCTCTCTCCATCTTTCATTTTTTAAGGACGCGAGATTACAGCAAAGCGAACCGCTTCAAAGGACAACTTTGGCGAGGAGTTTTAATTCAAAGCAAAGTGAAAAGTTATTTTGTTCGAGCATCGTCCGACAAGTTGCACTGGGACTTTAAATGAAGCATCTCGCGCATATATACACGCATACGATCACCTCACACATACACTTAAAT
>NC_057701.1:3269543-3309543 GCF_014466175.1 Vespula pensylvanica | reverse complement strand
TTATCAATTAACGAATATATCATAATCGATAGGGATTATTGTATTAAAAAATTTCTTATAGAAATATCCAATTGCATATTATTTCTTTTAACAACGATTTCACATATTTTACACAAATTTTCAATTTCATTTTATATTATCATCAATTATTATTATCGTTGTAAATTTCGATCGATTTTATACAAAATTACTTATAGAACTTTTCAATTGTAAATAACGTTATTATTATTATTGTTATTAAGGAAAACAAAATGTATGAATCATTCGTCATCTAAAAATTTTTTCTCCCTGTCAATGAGACGATTTAAATCGTGTTTTTTTTTCGTCTTCCTCTACTACTGTCAATAACAGCTGGTAATCGGTTCCACCGTGCGAAAGAAAAGGATGAATGAGGCTTCGTATTAAAAACAGAGAGAGGAGTAGGGACGAAAGAAAGAATTTTTTATAAGCTCCAAATATACATAATATTTCTGGTATGTTATAGAGCTATAGAACGGAGAAAGAGACAGATACAGAGAAAAATAAAAAGAGAGAGAGAAAGGTATATTCAATTCTGCATATGATATATGCATATATATATATATATATACGCAATATATATGACTTTTGATGAATTCTTTTTATATATTTTCTTTTCTTATATATATATTTTTTTTTTCGTTGATTTTTTTAATATACGATTTTCCATAAATTCTTCTCATAAATTTATAATTAAATCGCATAAAGAATGTTGAAATTAATTATTCTCTTATAATGAAATCGTTCATATGGCTGGTGCGAAAAGTTGTCTACGTATGGGGAATGTTGAAATTAAAATTGTTCGCTTATAATCAAATTACTTTCTGTTCTTCTTCTTCTTTCTTTTTTTTCTTGTTAATTTTTTAATCGAATAGATATGACTCATATCGAAGTTCATTCTTCTTTAATAAATGAATTGATACAGTTTTCCTTTTCTTTTTTTTTTTTTTGATTAATAGCAATTTAATTGTTCACTTAAATTGAAAAGTTCGTAAAAAGATTTTCTACCATGGGATTCATCTGAAATAATTAAAGTCTATTAAGTTGAAAATCAACGTTTGTACAACGAAGAAAGTCATTATTGTATTGGATTATAAACACGACACACACGGTCTATTTCGTAAACGCAATAGTATGTATCCTTTGTGGTTACTGATTCAACATGAAGGGTTTCTTTGCTCTACCTTATCATTTTGTGAAGCTTTCGTGAACGTTGCCTTCAAATAGAGCTCGCTAATTAGTTTATACTCGTGCACATACTACGAGAGCTTGCTCACAAGAAACGTCCTAAGGGGAACGTATTTTGTCGCGTGTAGTGGCACTATTAGCGAAATTTCGATCTACATAAATTCTAATGTAAAAAACGTGACTCATGAACGATGATGACTATCGATCAAAGCTCTAATTAGTTTCGCTATCTATCAGCTTGATTTTTATTTTTATTATTTCAACATTACTTTAATACGAATGCGTATAATACAAAAAAAAAAACATACGTATAGTTAATATATACAATATAAATGTGTCTGATGTTTTATATAAAAGCGAAAAAGAGAAAAAAAAAAGAAAGAAAAAAGAAACGAAGCTTAAGTTCGAAATAAATCAAACAAATCTACTCTTGAAACTTTGGAGAGTAATTAAATTTGTTTTTGTTTTAATAACTACATGATAATCTCTTTCGAAAATATTAATGATGATAAATCGAGGTTGAAGGTTAACGCGTTATCGTTATAATTAATAACAGATGTGTAACAAACTGTACCTATTAGCTGAAAAGTATATAAAACATGTACATACTCATACCTTTATTACGTTTATATATCGTAATTTCAAAACGTAAAAATATCCAACAGTCGTACGTTCGTATATGTCAGATTTTATTTGACGATATATAAACGCATAAGTAAGTAATATAAATAAATAAAATGTCGTTAAAGAAATTTTTAGAAAATCGAATTAATTCAAAATACATGATAATCTATGGAACTTTTAAAGAGGTCATTTTCATTTTCGTTAACATATAATAGTTTGATGAAATATTAACGTTAGAAATAGATCATATGAAATATTAATAGATTATATTTAAAAGGTGTAAGTCAATATCGTCTTTAATTAATTAATCTCACGAATGTAACAAACCGTGCATATTAATTTAACCATACACACACACACACACACACACACACACACATATGTATATATGAACATATATTTTACGTATTTTAAATACGTTCATTGAATTATATTAGTGACAAAAATTTTCGCATAAATAATATTTCGTGAAGCGTATAGGCATCGTGAAAGATGTTTATCGAAGGCGATACGTACTACCATAATTAATATCGACGAAGTTAATAACAAATGACTTGAAAGGCGAAGCAATTTGTATGAGGCTCGGTTCACGAAAGATAGCGAATGCTGATATTAATTTTCCAGATAACGCGTCTTCCATGGTTAACAACGTACCATAAATCTGGCCAAGGTGAATCTAGGTACGTTATACGTTACTTTCGAATCCTCTCGTTGATCACCATGATATTCAACGCTTAACTATTATCTTTCAGCTTTTCAAATAATTCCAATATTTTCCATGTTGTCATATTAATATCATGTATCCATGCATATATATTTATATCTTTTATTGATCGTCTTATTAATTTCATTAGAAAAAGACAAACATATTATATACCTTTATTATACAAACGTATATTATATATATATATATTATATATTTTATTATAAATCAATCTCGATTAAACCTTTTCATTATCTTATAAAAATAACTTTATCCATGGCAATTATTTTATTTTTCCAAAATCTTCGATTAAATTAAATCTATCATAATTACTTTGTAAAATATAATTTTTTTTAGAAAAAAAAAAAAAAAAAAGAAAAAAACAAGAAAGAGAGAAAATCCTTTCGTTAAGAATTAATCGATATAATACGTAAAAGATATCGCACGAACGAATCGAAATGATCTGATGAAGATAACAAATTTATTATATATTATCTATTTATTATTTACATATATATATATATATTTAATTATATATTACATATATATATATATACATATATCACGTATATAATATCGATAATGAAAATAAATCGATATGAAAAGATGACAAAATATTTCATCTAAACAATAACTAAAAACTACTAACTTTCAATATTCGAAGAAACGATGACAAAACGTTCTCTCGGTATAATTACTTTGATCTACTGATTCGACTTAAGTTAAAGAATATATAGATTTCTATTGGCTAATTCAAATCGGAACTACAAGGTATACTAGAGAAGATAGCTAATAGTAGAGAGAAGAAGATAGTAATATGAGTTTGCCGTATGAGATGAAACACGACTAGGTTTGCCCAATCGTTCCTGAGATTCGTGCTTCTCTCTAGTCAAGGACTAGGAAACTACGAGAGAGAGAGAAAGAGAGAGAGAGAGAGAGAAAGAGAGAGAGAGAGAGAGAAGAAGTATGAACGGCAGCTCTATGAGATAGGCAGAGAAGGAGGGTTTGAGACTTTGCCAGAAGGGAGGGTTAGAGGATACGCTATTACGTCTTAATACTCTGACCGTGCCAACGGGAGGCCATACCAACGCGTCGTAACTTCCCTAAAGCGTGCCAGAACTAGACAGATGCCTTATTAATAACCCTCCAACCAATTCCACGTCGATGGACATGGCCCAATACAGTGAAGAAGAAGGTACTTCTCATCCATATCTCATCCCTTTTACGACTACTTTTAGGAACGTTAACCTTCTAGACCAACTAAGATAAGTTCAATGTTTTCGTGAGTATACTTATGTGAATTCGTATTCGTTCGATCTAAGAATTAATGGATTTGTATATATATATATATATATATGTGTGTGTGTGGGGGGGGGGGGGTATATACATATATATTTATCTATGATATGTTATATGTGTGTTTATTTAATATCGACTATCTATGTGGAATATATAGGGAATATATCGATGAATTTATGAGTGACTTGGTTCGATGGTAATAAATCTTGAAAATTGTTAGACGAATTCTTTTATTCCGTATTCTTCATGAGAATCATAAGATTTTTCTCCTTTGTAATATTTTGCGATCTATTTTACGCGTAGATGTGTATAGTGGAATAGTATCGGATATGATTGGGAAATATGGGGTATATAATCTTTTTATTATTGTTACGATTGATTGAATTTTATATATTTCTCGGTATAAAGTTCGTAGGATATCGTTCGAACGAAATTGGATTCATCGATCGATTTAATTTAATTTTGGACAAATATAAACGTGTTAATAGTTTATTTCTTATATACGTAATGATAATAGATAGATAGATAGATAGATAGATAGAGAGAGAGAGAGAGAGAGAGAGAGAGAGAGAGAGAGAGAGAGAAAGAGAGAGATGGTTTTGAATGATGAAACAGAAGATATTTGCAATATGATGTTGCACATAAGAGGATCAAAAATAACAAGGAAGTAATGAAGAAAGTTGTTGTATGCTTAATGATCTTACTTTCGTTAAATAAGAGCCCACCTTTTGTAACTACACATTTTCAGTATAAGATCTTCGATGAATTTCTATTTGTTAGACAAGTATGAGTATATAGAAGGGTTTTAAGTCTACTAAAGTAACTATTCACTAGTTCGACGTGTAAAGTTCGTCGGTTTCATTCGTAACCGTTAAATTTATCTTCTCGCGATGCAGTAATCGCGTAATGAATGGTTCTAAGCTCCAACGCGAGCGGTTAAATCAATATTCAAACGGTACCACGTTTAATCATACCTAAGAATATTACTTGCTCGTTCGAGATGCAAATACTACTCGGCGCCAGAATTATCGACGAATAGTCCTGTGAATGTCGACGAGCATTGCTTACCATAGGTATTAACTTATATGATATGTTGATTTTGAGAAGATTGAAAATATTGGATGAATACGTTTATTCTAAATACAAATTAGCTACATATATATATACATATATATAATATATATATATTTATATGTATGTTATATATATATATATATAATATTTGTGATAGATAGTATAATATGTTATAGATGATCAATTAATGGATTTAATGTAAAAGATTTCTTTTTTTATTTACTAGTAAGTTTTAATATTTCTATGACTTGTTGATTTTAGAAAGATTTAAAATACAAGATAGATAAGTTTATTATACAAATTAGTTGCATAAAAGTATGATATATTTGAAAAAAAAAAATATGTATGATATAATAACGTGTACTTTAATTAATGTACACTTGTAGATGATTATTTTCCATTTATTATTCCGTTCCATATTTCTATATGTCTTATTGATTTTAAGAAATCAACATTAATTAAATTATAAACGTATAATTAAATGTATAAAACAAATACATTTATTATATCAATTAACCAACCTATCTATGACATATTAGAAAAAAAAAAAAAATGTACGATATAACAACATAGTAAATAAATCGATTCTCATAATTGATTATTTTTCACTTATTATATAATATTCCTATTAAGTATTCGTATAAAATTTAATAAGAGAAACGTTATATAAATAAATGCATTTTGTATAAATAAGCTATAAAGAAGAAGAAAATAAATATAATAAATAAACATATTCGTTAATACAAACGAATGAAGTATATGATATCGAAGTAAATTAATGAAACTGGTATAAACGTTCCTCTCTCTCTCTCTTTCTAATATATAAAATTATTTATCAAAAATATATTAGAATAATTCATTATGATAACGATGAACATTGAAAAATATTTATGAAAAATATCGGTTATTTGTTCGATTTTACAAATCGTTAATTCAAGTATATTCTATCGTTGATCGTGAGATAAATGTAACCTGGGGCAGATTAATTAAACCGGTTAATTAAAACGTATGTACGCAAACCTATTGTAAAATTAGTACTCTTCTAGTTTCGATAGGTATTATCGCTTAAGATCGATCGGTAATCCACTCGGCCATGCGTAACACGCTTTATACTGACGTTACGTATTCTACTCGTTAATGAAAGATTAGCTCGCGTATATCAATGACTCCTACGTACGTGTGATCCTGAAGAGAAAGAGATAGAGATAGAGATAAAGATAGATATAGATATAGAGATAGACAGAGAGAGAGAGAGAGAGAGAGAGAGAGAGAGACAGAGAGAGAAAGAGAGAGACAATGGTTTGGTCTTGTTTAACGAGATTGTCACCACGAATGGTACAAGAGAGAAGAGAGATGGGATAGGGTAGGGAGATAGGGGTAGGAGGGTGATAGAAGGGAGGAGAAACCCTTCACAACACGCACTTCTCAATAAAGGGAGGAAACGCTTGTGCTCTCTAATTAAACGTTACACCGGTTAGACCTTCAATTATGCTCTAATTGGATCACCTCGATTGGCCCGATTTCCTACGAATTTCGTCATGTCCGAATACCATGTCTATCTCTTTCTCTCTTTCTCATTCCTTCTCTCTCTCTCTTTCTCTCTCTATCTATCTATCTATCTATCTATCTGTCTAATACTCTTATCGTTTTGATAAACGAGAGTTGAATCTTACACGAAGGAAATTCGTTGATTAGAAAAAGTTCGTCAAGAGATAACGGCACTTGAAATCTTCTCCTTTCTTTTTTATCTCTTCGACAGTGATATTATCGATAACGATGTTCATCGTAAAAGATATATATATATATATATATATATATATATATATATATATATAAGAGGAGTGTTAATCGATTCCAATTTATACGAAATATTTTTTCTTTCTTTCTTTTTTTCTTTACTTCTTTTTTTTATTATTACGTTCATCGTTAAAGATATATTATATATTATATATATATATATATGTATGTATGTATGTATGTATGTAATGTAAACATTAATCGATTCGAATTAATACGAAATATTTTTTCTTTCTTTTTTTAGTTATTACACTGTCATCCATCGTCGATGTTTCAAGCCTTCTCGATATTTGAATCGAATAAAAAATAAAAAAAAAATAAAGAAAACAGAAAAAAAGGAAAAAAGAAAGTGTCTCGATCAGTATTCGTTCATTATCGTACGTTCGAGTGCCATATTTTAAGAGTCCAGTTGTAAATTGAATGGAAGCTCGTAAATTGATGCTTTCCAAATTGGATGCCGAACGTAAAACTTCCGTAATGAAACTTTAGATTGCGAGTGGATCCAACGAATGGATGGGTAAGAGAATGAGAGAGATAGAGAGAGAATAAGAGAGTAGGAAGAGAGGGTTGAGGGACGGAGGAGTTTGAAATCGTTGAGCATGAAACGGAAGCTACTATTCGTTGTTCTCCCTGCTTTCGAGATAAAAGATGAAACCTTTGGATTCGTTCTGTGGTAATCAGAAAATTTTCTGGATATTCTAGCAAGATGGATGGACTTATTGCATCACGAGGCAACGATTTCGATTTTATTATCGAACGGTTTTATTATGTCCAATTTGAAATGAAAAGAGGAAGTAAGAAAGGAGAATGATCATTCGTTAAAGTTATCTTCTCCCGTTTAAGTTAATATTATTATATATCGTTACATATTATTCGTTAGATATTTCATATTTTCTTTTATTTTGTTATTAGTAACTATTAATTCCAATGGATCGATTGTTTTCTTTCATTCTTTTTTTCATTAATTCGAATTTTATCGTTCAGTCGATTAGTTCTAAGCGTGTGTGAGAAACAGTGTGAGACAGATGATAATGATCGTCGAATAGATCGATTGTATTTTTGTTCTTTTTTTTTTTTTTTTTTTTTTTTTATTGTTATTTTTTCTTTTCTTATCATTTTTTGTTTCTTTAATTAAGAACTACTTTAATTATTTCAGTCAAGACAAATCGATATACGATAGATTTAATATTGTACCTTCTCTTTTATGATTTATTTAATAACAATGATCGTCGAACAGATCGATTGTTCCTTCTTTTCTTTTTCTTTCTCTTTCTCGTTTTAATGTACATAATCATTAATAATATTTAACATTCGTTTAGATTATTCCTTTACAATCAGTAAAATGTTTACGTCGGTACAAATATTGAAATACGTACATAACGTTTCATCCCTCGTGATTTATTTAGAAATGCCTAATCATCGTCGGTGGTTAATTTAAAAATTAATATTAACGTCTTCTATTAATTTCTAAGAGATTGGTCCTATTGGAGGATGTAAACTAAACGTTACATGGACATAACGTCTGTCTTTTCGCATAAAGCATTAGATTGCTGGCTGTCCCGTCTTTGTGGTAAAACCGAGCAATACAATACTCAGTTTGGATGAACATAGCTCGTTCTACGAACTTCCGAGTTGGTTTCGAGTCGTCTATCTACATTCTAGAGCACGAATAAGTTCGGATAAATGCGAGGATTGTGTAGTCTAGCTTTGTAATACGAAGGTCCTTAAACAAGAAGTGCTAACATGATACTCTCTTCTATGTTCTCTCTTTCTCTTTCTCTCTCTCTCTCTCTCTCTTTCACACACACACACACACAAACACACACATACATATATTCATTCTCTATCTATCTATCTCTCTTTATCTATATCTATCTCTTTCTCTCTTCATCTCTTTCTATTTCTCTCTTTATATATATATATATGTGTATGTATGTATGTATGTATATATGTATGTATGTATATATATATATATATATATCTTATTCACTCACTGACTTTGCTTTCTGTTTATCCTACATGAAAGCCTTCGTTCTCTATGAACATTTCCTTTGTATGTGTGTGTATATGCGTGCGTGCGTGTGTGTATATATATATATATAGATGTATGTGTATGAATGAACATGGTTGTTAGTAGTGCTCCTTCGAATTACTTCTAACATGGCGTTTACCTGTTTAGATAAAGAAGAACATGTGGAGGAATAAGCAAACCTGTGTAGTACTTACTTTCTCTGTTTCTCTCTCTCTCTCTCTCTCATTCTCTCTCTCTTTCTCTCTCTCTCTCTCTCTCTCTCTCTCTCGCTTTCTTTCTGTTTCTAAATATTGGAAATATATGAAGTATTAATAATATTTCTTTATTTCTTTTATATTAAAACAATCTTTTTTATTCAGGATTGTTTGAAATAATGAAATTTTTTATATACTAATTTTTCTGATACTATTAAATATATGGAGTAGCATTGAAACTTTAATTCTTTGCATCATTATATTTTTAATATATATTTCGTTTATGTGTTTAATACTTTATAATGTAAATTTGAATTCATACACGTACACATACATATGTATATATATATATATATATATATATATATATATATATATATGTGATATTTGTTTTCTGACATTTGATATATCTTTCTAAATTTTATAATAAAACTATTTTCTGAGTTTCACGCGAAATATATATGTAAATGTACGTACTGTTGTATTTCGACACATATATATCTTATCGATTTAATTAAAAACTTATTTAGTATACTCAATCCCTCATTATTATATAATATATTTTTTATTATATATTTATTTGTTAATACACAACTGAATGAAATATCTATTAAAAATTACGACGATAAATGCTCTTTGATAATAACATGAATACTATCTACAACTTTTATCATTCCTAAGATATCGATTTCCATTAAAATAGAAAAAAAAAAAAAAAAAAAGAAAAAACAAAAGAAAACAAAAAAAGAATGTATCCCTCCAAAACTAACAAAACATTTATTCCATCGTATTAAACATTTCTTTCCATCAATAACATTATACTTCTTTACATTATTACATAACAATACGAACAGAGATTTTACTTTTTAAAAATACAATTCGACGCTCTTTCATATAAACACATTATTCCCGTCTCAACGACGATCGAGACGAGCGTCGTGTACGTAGATAAAAAATGAAATAAAAAAAAAAAAAAAAAAAAAAAGAAGAAGAAGGAGAAGAAAAAGAATGGAAGATAAATAAAATAAAAGCAAAAAATAAAAGAGAAAAAGAAAGAAACGAAAGAAGAGAAGATTTCATTGAAATGATTTATTCGAATTTCTGTTGATATCAAAGGAACTATGTTGTCAAGTGTGTTCTTTCACCTTCTCGACGCGATAATTGAAAGGGTCGTCGAAGAGAGTGAAAATCGTCGACGGTAGTATTTCGTCGACGGTTTGCTCGCGCGACGCGTTTCCCGCGAGAACGTGCCTCTCGGCAGACACCGTTGGGGTTGGGATGAAAAGAGATTGAAATCGAGAGGGCGGAACGAATCCCCGAGGGTCGATCTCCTTCCTGTGTGTATGAACTAAACGAAAACCTACGTCCTCGTCAGACAACATTTAGATTGCACCTATGTACCTACCTAACACGCTCCGATTCCCAAATAGAAACTGAAACTATTTCGTTCTTGCGAATAGCTGTTGGAAATGATTCTCCTATTTCTCATTTAATTGTGCTTGTTAATAAGCTTTAAACAGTTAACAATGTTTCTTGTTTCTTTTTTCTTTGTTTGTTTTTTGTTTGCTCGGTCGATATTTAGAATAGATTTTAGTAATTAACGTTAATTCGAACTGTTAATTATTTCTTTTTTAATATATTATATACTTGATCTATAAATGTATTTTTCGTTACAATAATTATTATACGTAATGAAAATTTGATATATGCTATATAATGTTTACATATAATTTAAGAGAATTAATAGAAGATTGTTATGTCAGTAAGATAATTATCATTAATGATTGTACTTGTTAAATAACTATATTTTTTAAATAATAATATATATATAATATACATTATATTAGTAATAACACTACATTTCAATATTCCGAAGAATAAGTATTATTTACATTATTTAAACTCAATACCAATATATCTCTCTCTTATTAAAAAAAAAAAAAGAAAAAAAAAATACGAATAAGAAATAAAAAACTTCCCTAGACAATATTATCCATTTATGATTAAAATTATCAAATACTCGATCGTCAGAATTCTTGAAATTATCGAGCGAAGGACATCTTCATATTTACAATTTTACAATTTCCTTGACGATATCGTAACTGATCGCTGTCATGTAAAATAAAATAAAATAAAATAGAAGAAAAGAGAGAAATAAAAATGATAGAAAGGATAGAGAAAAAGAGACAGAGAGAGAGAGAGAGAGAGAGAGAGAGAGAGAGAGAGAGAGAGAGAGAGAGAAAGTAAAAAAGTAAAAAAGAATAAAAAAAAAAAAAAACAGAATATACGATTCATAATATACGAATGGAGGCGTTGAAAGAGATCGCTCGATCGGTGTCTTTATTCGCGGAGGAACGATAAAGGAAATCCTTCGCGGAAGGAGGACATAGAAAACAGTTTGAGGATGAAACGAGAGAGGAAAAAAAGAGGTTAAAAGAGAGAGAGAGAGAGAGAGAGAGAGAGAGAGAGAGAGAGAGAGAGAAGTAGAGTGGAGAGAAGAGGAGAGGTTGAAGGAAACAGCCGGTACTATAAAAAAGTTATGGCACGAGTATGGATATGGCGTGAGGTATACCTTGGGAGTTTGCCTCTTTTACGTTTCGCACACGTTTTCTCCGATTTCAAACGTTCCTATAATAGAGAGGGAGAGAGAGAGAGAGAGAGAGAGAGAGAGAGAGAGAGAAGGAAAAAGAGTAAAATGAAGGTAGAAGAAGGTAAGAAGAAATAATATAAAAACGTCGAGGACTCTTCGTCAGTTTAGATGATGGTTGTACGATATTACTTCGATGATAAAAATAAAAAATAAAAAAAAAAGGAAGGAAGAAAGGAAGAAGAAAATCGACGTATCGGATTAGATATTATAAAGAGGACAAGTATATATATATATATAGTTTGTTTTATCTATATATAACGTATATATCGTATATCTATATATTATATTTTATGCTCGATTATTAAATTGTATGTATTTGTAAAGTCGTTAAGAGGAGTCATTTAATTGTTCATTGCGAAGTATTATTTTAGAATTTCATACGGTTTTTTCAATCTTTCTATTCGATTCGTGCCTTCTTTTTCTTCTTTTTCTTTTTTTTTTCTTTTTTTTTTTTTTTAATGTTATACCTATTCATCTCTAATGTGAGAGAATATTATTAGGATATTCGTGAGAAATATTTAATAAGATTAATGATACTTAGAAATATTGTACAAAAATTAAATGTATATTCTTAATTTATATATTAATTAATTTATTAAATATTCTCTAGATTTATACATAAATAATATATATATATATATATATATTTATATATAAATTGTGTACACTGATATAAAATCTTAAATATTATAAAAGAAAGAGAAATATTACATAATTCGTATATAGTTAAATTCGTGTACAACAAAATTAAAAAGCTAAAACAATTACGAATATTTTCGAAACATTTGAAACGTCATATTAGTACTACAACAATATTACAACATACGAAACGCCATTGATACGCACAAAAAAGAAGAAGAAAAGAAAGAACAACTCTCGATAAAAATGAACAAAGAAAAGATTTTCTTCGGATCGAACAACAATTAATTCGATCATAATTTTGATTGCCTACAAATCTTATCGAGCAAAGATATATATTATGAAATATAAGATAGAAGAAAAATAGTCTGACTCTGGATGGTAAAACTTCTATCGGTAAAACGCGTGAGTAGGTAGCCATTTTAAGAATTTCACGTTATCTATCGTATGGCTCTTCGTTCGAGAAAGGTAAAAGGGTAAGAAGGATGTTGATGAAAAGGGAAACGAGAGAGGGCAGATTTAGACGAAGACGAAGGAGCAGCAAAATCCTGAGGAAGCAAAAGTAAAAGGAAAATACGAAGAAGAAGACGAAGAGAAGCTTGCGAGATCGTTGATTTATGCGACCGATAAGAAGATGTGCAGAACGGTATCCTCCTGCAGTTCGTGTCATCTATCTTCGTTGTTCGCAGCAGGACGACCAAACTGAGAGAAGAAAGCTGGCCGAACTTCCGGCCAGCTTTTCCATACTCAAGAATTTCCCATGGGATATTTCGTAATTTAACGGGTGAAAAGGTGACTTTGAAATTTGACCGTACGTGCAACATCCGCATTTTTATTTTTCATCCTTCCTCTTATTCTCCTTATTTCATTTCATTCATTCTTTCTTTAATTCGTTAATAATTTATTTATTGACTCTTGTGTTTTCATTTTTCTTCTTCTTCTTCTTCTTCTTTTTCTTTTTCTTATTCTTTTTTTTTTTTTTTTTTTTTTTTGCTACGAACACGATCGTGAAGAGTTTCGTATGGATCACCATCGAGAGAGTAACATGTGTTACCGAGCTATAAGTTTCTTTTTCTTTTTTTTCTTTTTTTGCTTTGATAACACCGCTAAGAGAACGTTTGACGTTTAATGTTGTCTCATTATCGTAAAAAAAACGTAACGTAGCTATATTTTTTAATTCGCTTTGAAGTACTGGAAGAATTGTAACGTGTTTTAAATGTATTTTCTTTCTTCTTCTTTTCTTTTCTTTTCCTTCTTTTCTTTTTTTTTTTTTTTTTTTGGTCGTAGCAACAAAATTATTCTTGTTATTAGCAATTATCTTTTATTTCTCATTTCCTTGTCTTTATACTGCTTTTTTTTTTTTTTAATACGGCTACTAAAAATATGTTTAGTTTTTATCGTTATTTCGTTACCTTGAAAAAACTTATAGACCAGCTATAACATCTTTTGTAATTCTCCTTGATGTTTTAAAGGAATCGTTACGTTCTTGAAATCTGTGTAAATTTCTTCTATATTCTTAACGACAAATTTTTTAATTCTAACAAACACCCCCACTACCTTTCATCCTTCATTTCTTCTTCTACTTCTTTTTCCTTCTATTTTTTCATTTTTTAAGATATTATTACAGGATGGGCCTTATACGATCGATATCGAAAAGTATTTTATAGGAAATTGTTAGACTGGAAATTCTCTATATCTTTCATTTAAAAAGATAAATTTTGTTTTTAAGAATTATCGATGCGATTGAGAAAATAATGATTCACCAATTGAAAATTTATTGGTGTAACATTGTAGTACATGTATGTATATTTTATTAAAATATATTAATATTCTTAAAATAAATAAATATATATATATATTTTAACGAATATGAAAATATATACAATTTATATATATTAATGTATTCATATATTATTAAATTGTATATATTTTTAAAGTATTATATTTATAAAGGTATCATAATGATAATGATCAATTTTTCGTTTTACAATCTATTACAAAGTCGCGTTTGAAGGATGATGGCCACGTTGTGGCCGATCTATCGTGCTTGTTTTAAGCTTCGTTTCATTTCATGGTTTGTCTATGAATTCTGTTCTGAAAATTAAGAAAATTGTTTGTTATCGCGATCGTTAATTGCAATCAATTCGTTGCAAATCAAAAGTTGAGAATGGAATGACAGAAAGAACAATTATCAGACGGAATCGAGAATACAGAATTTTATTATATTCGTTACTTTCATTTTCTTTCTTTTCTTTTTTTTTTTGTCTTCTTTACATTTTAATTTTATTAGTTTTCATTATATATTTTTTACCGTCCCTCGTATGCTCGATAAAAACAAAATATATATTGAAATATAGACGATGTTACGAGTTATGTATAGACAACGATGATTTTAAAAATCGATTACCTTTGTTCGAAACTTTGTAGACTAATTTATTATTTTTTTTTCCTTTCTCTCTCTCTCTCTTTTTATTTCTTTCTTTTTCTTTTTTTCTATGTCTTTCTTTTTTCAGATTGTAAAACCACAAACCTAGAAACTTTTGACCGATCCTACATATACAAACACACACACACGTACATATATTACGGTTCTACATATACAAAAAAAAGAGAAAAGAGAAAGATAGTCGTCATTAGCACAGCAGCCTTTTATACCACGAGTAATTCATCGTCCGGGAGATCTTTCTTTCTTCCTTTCAAAGAAAAAAAAGAAAAAAGGAGAAAAAAGAGAGAAAAAAGGAAAAAAAAAAGAAATAAAGAAAGAAAGAAAGAAAGAACTAAAAGAAGGTAAAATAACAGAAACACAGAGGGACAGAGTTTTTCGTAACTTGTACGAAATAAAAACTGGTCGGAGTCGTGCTGTCGTTCCAGCACATTTTGCCAGTGGCGAAAAGGGTAAAGGTAAAATGGGTTTTCAAAATTCTACTTCAATAAACCTTCACGCTTCATTCGTCAAGTAGCTATGGTTGCAACTCGAAATTGAAACTTTTCATTTGTCGCTTGTTTCAAATTACTCTACATCAGACTCTAAGGAAATTTAATTAAAGGGCCACGCGTCCGGTGAGTGAAAGCATTTCAAGGATGAGGCAGGTGGAGACAGAGAAGGGATGGAAGAGGAGGAGGGATGAACGAGGAGGAGCAAGGGGGAGGAAAAGGAGGAAAAGGATGAAAGGTACTTACTTCGTTAATGACGGCTTTCCTTTAGAAAGATTCTTCACTTAGTTACGCGAAAGTGGAGAACGGCCGTTTCTCATTTCGTTTTCAACCCCACCCCATTTCACCCCATTTCACCCTACCTCACCTCACCTCACCTCACCTCATCTCCTCATCCCGTCACTTCTCATCCCTTCTCATCTCATCTCATTCTCCACAAACACACTCACCCTGCAACCTTCTCATGCAACCCCTACTCTTCATCCCTCTTTCTTCATCCCTCTCTCTTCATCCCTTCTCACGCTATTTCTCCTATCTCGAGATTTTCATACATTGAACAAACGTGAATGAATGATTCCATGCAAATCGTAACTCTGATTCGCGAGTGCTATAAGCTTTTT
Organism: Vespula pensylvanica; assembly: GCF_014466175.1. NCBI lineage: Eukaryota > Metazoa > Arthropoda > Insecta > Hymenoptera > Vespidae > Vespula > Vespula pensylvanica. Next base: position 3,293,771 of record NC_057701.1, on the reverse strand, counting down.
ACGAAATTATGCTTTCTTCAAGGTTTTTTCAAGCGAATTGAAACCATTGTTCTTTCTTTCTTTTTTCTTTCCATTATTTGCTCGTTTGTTTGTTTGTTTGTTTGTTTGATTGTTTTATGGTTTTTACAAAATTATGCTTTCTTCGACGTTTTTTCAAACGAATTGAAATCATCTCTCTCTCTTTCTTTTTTTATTTTTGCATTAGTTGTTTGTTTGTTTGTTTTCAAATTGAATCACTTTTTGTAAAACTAGGATTTCTTCGACATTTTTTTTTAAGCGAATTGATATCATCGTTCTCTCTTTCTTTTTTCTTTCCATTATTTAATTTGTTCATTTGTTTGTTTGTTTTTTTTGTTTATCCTTTTTGTTTTTTACTTTCCTTTCTTTTTGTTTTCTTCTTTCAAATCGTTCACCGGATGCTTTACGTTCTTCTCTTCTCTCTCTCTTTCTCTCTTTTTTTTTTCTTTTTCTTTTCTTTTTTAAAGAAAACAAATGATTCTATTTCCGTTCTCCAGTTCCTTTCATTTTTTTTTTGTTCGAAATAATATATCGTGCGAATGTTTTTTTTTCTTTTCTTTTTTCTTTTTGGATTTATATTTAATATATATATATATATAAAGAAATTTTGGCGTTCGTTTTATTCGTAATTTAAGAATATAGGATTTAATCGACTTTTACATCGATACGTCAAATTTGTTATTTTATAACATTTTATAATCCAACGTTTTATTCGTCTTGAAACGAAATTAATATAATATGAAACTTTTTAATATAACATATACTAAATCCTTATCCCTCTTAATTAACAGTGATTCAATTTCATTGCTTACGTTATTTTGTATTTATTCAATATTTATTGAAAAAGGAACTACCTTATAAAAATTATTTAACCCAAACAAAATTTCTCTCGTATCAAATCTCAAATATTCCGTAACATTATTGAAACAATAAATTTCATAAATTTTAATTATATCAACCATAAAAATTATGATAAATTTGAAAGGATGATTGATGTAAAAGTACTTGCCCGTTTACTATAATATCAAAGAAAAATCATATTTCGAAAATGTTAAACATCGTTTAATATATGATTTAGCTTTATATGCTTTATACGGTGTCGAAATAATGGACTAAAATTAAAGGAAGACATGCAACACACGTACAGATACACACACAAACATACCATATGTTCGTATGTGTGAATGTGTCATTTCATATGTAACATGAAGTTATAAAAGATTAAATCGAGTTATATTGAAAAGTTGTAAATTGAAATTGTTTTGTTAGAACTGGTAATGGAAGTATTAAAGCTTTTCTCTCAATCGTCAGCTGGTTCTATCGATCGACGTATGTATTGTGCTTAGTGCCGTTAATTTCAAAGTACATATATACATACATACGTACATACATACGTTCCACGTGTGATTTCGATTTAGCGCCGTCAAACAAACTTTTAATAAATCGCCGCTGAAGTCGCGTTGCCTGATGTTGTTTATTATTTTTTTCTTCTCGTTGTCGTTTTTCCTCCACCCTTCTCTTTTTCTTTTTCATTCTCTTTTTTTTTCATTTGCTTCTTTTCGTTCTCTTTTTCTTTATCCTTTCTTCTTCTTCTTCTTCTTTTTATTTTTTTTTTCCTTTGTTATTTCATTTTTTTCTTTCCTTTTAATTTCTTCTTTTTTCCGTTTGATTTACTTTCGTTTATTTTCATTTCCTCAGCTCTCGTAAATCATGCAATTACGCGAACAGTTTGAAACTTTCCGATTGTGATTGATATCGTCGGGTTTACGCGCGAACGTAAAGAGGTTCTCACTACGAAAGTAGGGAAATTTTTACTGGCGAAAGTGAGAAGGTTATTTCGTAGAATTGAAAAGAAATGTTCTCTCTTTAATCAATGACTGTTCGATTTTAGACTTTGACGAGTATGAAGAAGAAACGTTTAAGTTTGTAAAAAAAGATGAAGAAGAAGAAGGAGAAAGATAATTTAACTTTTAAATAACCTAATATTTTTTTCGTGTCTGTAAAATTTTTTCGTGTCTTATTATTTAATATTAATTATGATAACGTATAAATGATACAAGTATAATAAATGAAGAAAAGAAAATTAGAAAAAATATATATAGCATTATTATACTAATACATAAGTGCATATTAGTATACTCCTAATAATGTATTACTTATTCATTATTAATAGCATACTATATTATACTATATATACTATATAATATACTATATACTATACTTAAAGAAATATTACAAACTATGGAAATAAAGTTTCTTTCGAAGACCAGTTTTCTGCCGAGAAATAAAATAAAATAATACTAAGAAAAAAAAGAAGAAGAAGAAAAACAAAAAACAAAGAAAGAAAAAGAAAACACTTCCATACATTTTTTCCTAATCAAATTCTAATAAATATCGTATGTTAAATTAAATCAATCCCTTATAACTTTAATTACATACGTAAATCTGTAAATATATCTATGTATCCGCGTATGTGTCTCATACAAACTTTTCGATTTCAACGACACTAAATTTATTTTAAGTCGCATTGATTCCATTTGAATCGGAAGGACGGCCATTGTAACTCGTAAATACAGTATCGTAAAGTACGAGATTAGACTTTCATTCGTCTTTAAATCAACGGCAGGTTGTCGGAAGCGTGTAGTTGACAGCCAAGTATAGTTTGCAAAGCAAGCAAAGCCGAACTAGTCGTTTCATTTCTTTTCTCTTTTCTATTCTTTTCTTTCCTTCTCTTTTCTTTTCTTTTCTTGTTTTTTTCTTCCTTTCCTTCTTCATTTTTCTCTTATTCTCTTATTCCGTTCTCCATTTTCCATTCCCTTCATCCCGTTCACTCACTCACTCACTCACTCACTCACTTACTTACTCACTCACTCTCAACCATCATACACCACCCGACGAACACCTCCCCTTCAAGCAACCTTCCCCCCGAAGCTAACCCAACCCCCAATGGAATCTATTTTTACGTCTCGTTTTCCAAGACATGGCGTGAACGGCTCCTCGGCTCGCCCGTTTGAAAATTTTCCTTCTTTCTTTTTACTCGAAAGTAGAGTCAGCCATCGTCCTTGGCAAACGAAAACGTGACTCTCGTTCTTTCTCGGCCGGTTCTTTCTACCTTTTCGTCGTTAGGATGGGAGTACTTATTCCGAAGGGTTACTTTGCTCCTGTCAGAAACAGCACCCTTTGGACCTTCGCCGAAATCGATTTCTCTTTTTACGACTTATTCTGAATATTCTATTTTTTTCTTTTGCCTTTTCTTTTTCTTTCTCTTTCTCTTCTTTACTCTTCTATCAACAAGTGGATATTGTGCGGGGTGAAATTTTTTTTTCTTTTTTTTTTTTTTTTTTTTTTTAAATACTCGAAACATTATAGATTTTTAATATATAGTAATATGTACGATGTAATATATTATGTACAATAGATATACTTGTAAAATAAGATTTATAGTATTTTCTATTATACAATCATTTGTTAAGATTTTAATCAAATCTAAAAGAAAAAGATATATATATATATATATATATATATATATATTATAATTTCTGATGATTGTTACCTAATGACGATTTAATCTATTTATAATAATTTGAAAAAAAAAAGACAAGTTTTTAAATAAAAAGTTGAATTTTTTGAAATTGTTGATCAATGATTCACTGTCCAATAGACGATAAATATGATATATTACGTACGATACAATAAATATTACTATATACTTTCTAATGAAATAAAATGATTACAGTAACTATTATATATACTCTATTATAGAGTCATTTATTACATATTAATAAGATCTAAAACAAAAATAAATACACCTGTCGAAATTTCTTATGATCCAGGCATTAATTAATAATTGGAAAAAGTAACGAACAAATCGTGAAATAAAAAGTTGCATTTTTAAGATCGTTGAATATTCATTCATTGTTCGACACGTGATAAAATAAAACAGGTGATTTATCAAATATGTATATCGAGAAATGGTCGAATAATAAATAAATGTAAATAATTATTTGATTCACTGTTATAAAATATAACAAGAACTTTATATATCCTATTGAAGCTTTCAACTTTTCCTCCATTGAATAATTTGTTACATCGAGAAGAATAAACGAGAAGTTTCGTATTTCATCGAATGATATTTTTAGATAAGCAAAAGTTCTATAAGAAGAGAAATGAATAACAATTCTGTAAATTGTTAACTACATCAAATACGTTGCTTCTCGCGATCAATCGAGATTAATTCAATTGTATTTTTGAAAGCGTATTTCTTCCTTCTTTCGAGAACAATGTAGAAATTGAAAAGAAACGAAGGGAGCAAGAACAATAGAGCGTTAATTGTTAATACTTGCAGGTAGATTATGATAAATCGATACATCGAAGAGAAAAAGGGAGAAAAAATTTATTAGGTGAAATATAAAGTATATAACGTATATATATATATATAACGTATTATAAAATATACAAACGAATTTTGTAGTGTAATCTCTTTGTTTCTTTTCTTTTTTTTTTTTTTTTTAACTATTCCTGCAATTTCATTATCTTATCATTTGAAAGAAAAGTGGATCAGCTCGAAAGAAAGTTTCGAAAGAAGAATAATTGATTTTCAAAATCAATCGAGTAGTTTAGACTCATTCTTATATACTTTATTATAAAGATAGTAACAATAATCAAATCTATATAAACGTTTGATTAAATTATACATGCAATATATACTTTATTTGAGATTACGTATGAATATTATGATATACTTTAGATATTTATTCTATATATATATATATAATATATATATAAATATTATTGATAAATAATATAAGTAGATAAGTATGATACAGGCGTATCATATTATAATGTACTTAATTTATTATTACACCCGATACATCTTTTATTTTCCTTTTTTTTTTAATTATTTTTTTTTTTTTTTTGTAATTTTTTCTTTTTTCACCAAAGGAAACAATAGTTTTCGTTTGTCCCAAAGCCACATTATCTAAAATACATTTTGATTATGTAACCATTTTCATGGTAACAGTTGGAATATCGTCCCGACTCGACCAGTTTTAATATAACACGGCACATTGATTATAATAACTGCCCGATCCAGTACCACCTGATGGTACCAGCCTGCTTGCAACATGACGGCCCGTACATCTACGAAATTACTCTCGAGTATTTCCGAACGTTGTAGCATACCGATAAATAACGTTAAATTCACGAAGAACATTTCTTTTTTATACGTACCGAATTTCTACCGAAAATAATTGCCGTATATTAATTACGATTAATTAGAATCATTCCTCTTAAATCTGCAAAAGATCGTGGAAAATTTTTTTCTATTTTGATCGTCAAGAAGTTTTAAAAATAATTTAGCGAATTGAGGGGTAAATAGAGAGATGGAAACTGTTTATTATTATTATTATTATTATTATTATTATTATTATTATTATTATTATTATTATTACTATTCTAATGATTATTATTATCGAAAAAAAAATTTGTGGAAACAACGATTCAAAGGAGAATATTCGTAACGACGTTTGTATCGGGAATAAATTCGAAGGTATTTAAATTGAACGATTTAAAAAGATAGAGAAAAAGAAAACAAGAATAAAAAGAAAAAGAAGAAGAAGAATAAGGCGGTAAGTTTGTTCCCATAGACACGCGTTCCTCGTAATCATGGAACACTCGTTTGTTCGTTTCAATGCACAAACGAAACGGTGCCATCGTTATTGACACTTCAAATTTTCGTCGAACCAACGGGAAAACTGTCAAAACGTTGCACTCAATCTGGAAAGAGGTCTATCGGATCTTTCCCCGTCGAGAACTCGTCGATACATCGAAATGTCATAAGTCCAACCTTCCTGTTGAATTTTACCTCTGTCCCGTTTCCCTCTGATAGAGACGAAACTCGACACGATATTTCAGATCAACCAGCTATATGCTACTACCCTCCTATCCCCGCATCTATATATCCCCCTTCTAGCCACCCTTTCCACCCCTATGTTCAGTTTTTCTCTTTTCTTTTGGATTTGCTCGTTCGAACGATCGAGCCAACCGAAGTTATCGTAGCTCGTATTATCCGCTCGAATGAGTTACCTCGATTATATCTATTACATATGTGAATCTATGCATGTATGTGTGTGTGTGTGTGTGTGTGTGTAGTTGTGTGTATATATATATATGTATCATATAGTAAAATCGAACTAGCGTGTAAATGTATTTAAACGTTCCTTATTGAACTCCTTCGATTTTCTTATCTCTATCTTTCTCTCTCTATCTTTCACACAGACAGACGGATAGAGAGAGAAAGAGAGAGAGAGAGAGAGAGAGAGAAAGACATACATACATACATACATACATACATACATACATACATACATACATACATACATACATACACGTACATATATTAATACCGTTCATAGTTGAAGTAGATTTATTCGTGTATATATACCGTATAGGTGCCTCCATGTTTCACGTGAATTACCATACACATTATTTTACGGTCAGTGAGCATCAGCTTTTGTTACTATCGTGGTTCATAATGTTGGTTAGAGGCTAAGAGAATCGTGGTTTTAGGATGAAAGAAAGTGGAAGATAGAGAGAGATAGAGAGATAGAGAGAGAGAGAGAGAGAGAGAGAGAGAGAGAGAGAGAAAGAGAAAATAAGGTCATAGTAACAATCTCTTTAACATCCACGAGTTACTACAACATCCAAGACACAACTCGTTTCTCCCTACGGCCGTATTATAAGAGAAAAATGAGAAGAAAAGAAATCGTTCTGCTACCTACAAAACTGTCGTAAAGAGAGTGAAGTAGAGAGAGAGAGAGAGAGAGAGAGAGAGAGAAAGAGAAAACAAAACTGATCCTACGGGAAGCTGCTGTTGCTTGCCAAAGTTGAAAGATCGACGAAAGAAAGTCAGAAACGTTTTACATTTTTCATTGGGAACACTTTTAAATTGTTCTGTTAAATCTTGCTGCACCATTTCCATGTACTTGTTTCTATCTCTATCTCTCTCTGTCTGTCTCTCTCTCTCTCTCTCTCTCTCTCTCTGTCTATCTTTCTTTCTTTTTTTCTTTCTTTCTTTCTTTCTTTTTTTCGTTCATTCTTTCTTTCTTTCTTTCTTTCTCTTTTTCTCTTTTTCTTTTTCTTCTTAAATTATTGTATACAGAGTGAGCTATTTCAATTGAAACTTTAGAAAAAATTTAACAACGTCTTTGAATGAAAGATGAGAAATAAAATGTTTCCTTATATTTATTACACCTACACGTAGTCCCTTTTCGAAAGTATTACCTTGTATAATTTTAATATTCAACTAACAGTGAACGATTACGCGATGATATTTTTTTTCGCTTCTTCTTTTCCTTTTTCCTTTTTATATATATATATATATATATATATATATATATATATATATATATATATAAAGAAACAGAAAAAGAAACGTAAGAAGAAAAAAAAAGTGAACGACAAGGACGTTTTACATTTTTCATAAGGGGAACACTTTTAAATTGTTCTATCAAATTCTGCTTTACCATTTCTGTCTTTCTTCTTTTCTCTTTTTAAATTATTAAATAGAAAGAGAGAGAGAAAGAGAGAGAGAGAGAGAGAGAGAGAGAGAGAGAGAGCGTGTTATTTAAATAGGAACGATTTAAGAGATTTAACATTTGCGAATGAAGGCGTATGAAAAAGAAAAAAAAATACTGATTATTTTATATAATTACATTTACGTTATTCCGTTTATAATTACCGCAAGATATATTCTTATTAAAAATTAACAACGATAAATATAATCGGCGACGATATTTTTAATTTAAAATAGGGAAAACATTATGATGGATGATGTAAAGAATAGTTCCGACGAATATTCATTTTCTCGAATAGGGATTTCAAAGAGCCACCGATTCATTTTCCTGCTTTCACGTTTGAAAGATAACCTTGTGCCGACAAGATGTAACAGTTTTGCGGAAGAACATCTCGAAAATTATTCCCCTTTCGTGAACGTCGATACGAAATTGGTACGCAAAGTGGCGACTTAACGACTACCCTTGCGATCTCTTGCTCGGCGTTCAACTTGAAAACGAATGGAGAAAGAGAGAGAGAGAGAGAGAGAGAGAGAGAGAGAGAGAGAGAGAGAGAGAGAGAGAGAGAGAGAGAGAGAGAGAGAGCGAATGATAGTCAAAAGGACTCGTTTTAGCCATGCTATATATATATATATATGTATGTATGTATAAATGTATGTATATATGTATATATGTATGTATGTATATATGTATGTATTCGCTCTAAATCTAAATCGAGCATTAAGAGAGTGACTTTGAAATAGAGAAGGAAAGAAAGGATAGATAAAGAAAAAAAAGAAAAGATAGACAAGTAAAAGAGAATGAGACAGACAGACAGCCAACCAACCAACCAACCAACCAACCAAACAGACAAACAGACAGACAAACAGACAGACAGACAGACAGACAGAGTAAACAAAAAAAAAAACAGAAAGAGAGAGAGAGAGAGAGATTGAATGTTAAAGAGAAAGATAGAGGCGAGGAAGCTGGAAAATAAAAAAAAAATGTAAAAAAAAGAGAATACAGAGAAAAAAATAAAGAAAGAAGGAAAGAAAGAAAAGAAGAAAAAAAAAGAGAAAACAAGAAGAGATGCGAGAGTTCGCAAACACGAAAAACTGTTCTCAGCAGGTTCTCTGACAGCTACCTTACTCGCCCTCAGAGTTCTCACCCTATCTACCTCTCCACTTTTCCTCTCCCTCCCTTTACCACATACCTACCAAACCCATTCTCCCTTTCCGATTCACCTTCTCATTGTCTTTGAATCTCCGAAAAGCTGGAGCTCACCGTATTCAAGCGTGAGTCCGTTGCTTGCTAACCACTGCAAGTATCTCTACACGTGCACACACTTACCAACTCGAGATCAAATACTTCGATTGAATTTCAGATCGCGGGCCCGAGTGCCCCGAGGCCATTTGAATACTTCGACACGAATACTTTTCCGCTCGAACTGACCTAAACCGCGGTGCATTTGAATTTCCTATAGAATCGTGCTACGATTGGAGCTCTCTCTCTCTCTCTCTCTCTCTCTCTCTCTCTCTCTATCTATCTATCTATCTATCTATCTATCTAACATTCCGTTTTATTTGTTTCTTTTCTTCCTTAACTCCTTCGTTTTTTCTTTTCTTTTATTTTATTTTTTTATTTATTTATTTATTTTTATTTTTTTCATTCGAACTAGATAATGAACGTAACGTACACGTGTAAAGATCGTAACGAATAGGAAAAACCATTTGATATATCTTTTCATTTTTTCCATGTTTTTTTTTTTTTTTTTTCTTTTTTTCGTATTAGGAAAATTATCATGAACCCATTATCGTAACCATCGGCAAAGTATTACTATAAATCATAGTCCACCTTCATTCCATTCATAAATCCTTCTTCTTACATCGACAAAGGTGCATTCATCGAGATACAAGAAAGCTTTTAGGTACACCTTCGCACCGATCTGAGCGATGTTAACCATTTACACGAAGCAATCGATACCGAACATTCTTACCTCTAACTTTCTAGATATACGTTTATAAATGCAGCCTGTGCTACTTCAACAATAACTTTCATAATAATTCATCAACGTCCGACATGCGATTATTTATCATGTTCTATTCGTTCGTGACACGTCATTCTAGTCGGCATCCGTGTAACTCTAATAAATCGTTCGAAAAGATAAGATCGTATCTCTTAATATTACGTAGTTAACAAAACGTTTTCTTATAATCTCGTCTTTGTATATATGCGACATTTTTTTTGTGTTTCCTTTTCTTTTTTTCTTCCTTTTTTTTTTTTTTATTTATTTATTCTTTCCGTTTTTTTTTTGTTTTATTTCTTTGATTCTTTAGTTTCCTTTCCCACGAAAAGAAAGAAGAAAAAAAATCTCGCTTGTTTCACGCCTTCGAAAAGAAATCAATTCAATATTGAAAGAAGAAGCTTTCTTATACTAGTAGTCTTATTTTATTCTTGCGCTCGGAATACATAATTTATTTGAAATGTAAAAAACATTAGCCACGTCCGAGATATTTTATATTATTATTCATCAATCACTTTGTTGTTTAATGCTATTCAGAAAACAAAAACACACATACATACATACATACATACATACATACATATATATATATATATATATATATATATATGTATAGTTGTATATGTATTTATTTTTCATATTAAATCATTGTTTTTAAAATCACTCATATAATTTTTGGAATCAATCATTTACATAATATAATACGTTTAAACAATTCCATCTCGAATTGATTGTAACATTTTATATTTGACATTTTACGATCTTTTCAATCGTATATCGATCTTCTTTATCTCTACTTCTTTTTTCGTCTTATATAAAATATAAAATACATAATTTATTCCAACGACGTACACTAATGTCACGACGAAATTTCTTTATCAATTTTTTACTTCATATAAAATATAGAATACCTAATTTATTCGAACGACAAAAAGGAAAAAAAAAACCTTTCGTTAATAAGTACACCTACACAACACATAATACTCCTTTCTATTTCATAATTCAATTAATTTCATTATTTAAAACAAGCCTAAAACAAGCGTTATCGAGTTAAACACTTGACGTCCTAACGTGACGACGATTGATATCACTTCCAAGTAACACAAGCTTAATATTATTTTAATGCAACGTCAACGAAGAAAAGACGACGACGACGACAACGACAACGACAACGACGACGACAACGACGACGACGAAGACGACGACGACGATCTGATCGATAGAAGAGAAGAAGGAAGAACGAAGAAGGGGAAGGAAAAGGAGGAGAACGAAATTCGTCAGCGTTGACATCGTGTACGAGCCAAACTTTTGCTAGAGAATCTGTTCCTCTCTCTCTCTCTCTCTCTCTCTCTCTCTCTCTCTCTCTCTCTCTCTAGAGATATCTCTCTCTTTCTCTCACACTCTTTCCTCGAAAAGTTTGCCTCACACGTCTCTCTTCTGGAGTGACGGCCGACGATACCCGCCGTCGGATCTTCGTTATTTCATAATTCACGCTCCGTCGGGTATACCAGAAATCTGCCTCCAGTTTTCACCCCTCTCTCTTTCTCTCTCTCTCTCTCTCTCTTGCTTCCTTGCTTGCTTTTATTCGTGCTTTGGTTCTCAAGTAAAGTGTATGTATTTGTGTGTGTGAGAGAGAGAGAGAGAGAGAGAGAGAGAGAGAGGGAGAAATAGAGTGAGGATAGGCGCTCTTTTGTTCTGGTACTCTACGTCGACCGACAGGTACAGACAGAAGCCGATAGTACGCGTCGAAAGAAGGAGGTGGCACATGGTTTACAGGATGAATGATAGACGAAGATGGATAATGTCCTGAAAAAAAAGAGAGAGAGAGAGAGAGAGGGGGGGGGGAGGGACAACAAGTATGAAAAAGAGAAAGTGCTGATAACAAAGAAAAGAGGAGATAAGTGCCGTGAAACTTGGAAAGAAAAAGGGGATAAATATCGTTGGGAGAATTATTGATCTTGTTTCCTCTTTTGGTTTTTGCTTTTTCTTTTTTTTTTTCTTTCTTTCTTTCTTTCTTTCTTTCTTTCTTTCTTTCTTTCTTTCCTCTTCTTTTTCTTTCTCTTTTTTACGTTTGTATTGAACACGGTGGAATGAAAATTCGATCGAATTTTTTGATTTCTTTTTCTTTTTTTTTTCTTGTTTTTCTTTTTTTTTTTTTTTCTTCTTTTCTTTTTATATCTATGTATATGTACGTGCGTATGTATATTGATGGAATATTTTAGATTAGAATTATTCATTTAGAAAGCTCGCTTTTTCGTTTCTCAATTTTCTTTTGATTTTTTGATTGTTTATAAAAAATGAAACTAGCAGGTACGCGGTTAAAAATCGTGAGAGTTATCGATCCTTATTATCCTTCTGTTGGTAACGAATGGTTAAAGAAATTTGATGGTTTTAATCGTTTGATTTTGATTTTGAAATTATTTTCAGATAGTCACGGATAGATTCGTAGATCGGAGTTTTCGATTTAGAAAGAAGATTCATTTGTCATTAATCTCTTTAAAAAAAAAAAAAAAAAAAAGAAAGAAATTCGTGAAAATTATCGATCCATCCTATGTTTCTGTCAGGCACGAAGAATAAACAAACTTGTATTAAATCGATTGGATTTTATGGATCATTTTTAGATCAGAAAAAAAAAATACTTCTTTGAAAATTTATAATTACGAATAAAAAATTCGTATCTCTAATAAATCACTATATCGACAATTATATTTAACATATAATATCGAATTAACACTGCAACTATTAAAAATGCTGATAATTACACTTATATCATTAATTACAATTACATTTAACATATCGTATTTATTTATCATTATAACTATTAAAAATGTTGATAAATCGATCGGTATTATCGAAACGACTATATCGTTCGATTATCATTAAATCGGATACTTTACGAGCTAGTTAACCATTACGTTAAGTAATACGGTATACATATATGCATGAAACGATAAATTCAAGTATTCTATAATGTACATAGTATATAGATCGTATCGATCGGTATCTATCAAATCAACGAAGATATATCTAAATGAAGACTTCTAGAATGTTCGGGAAATTAACATTGAAAATTTGTCTGCCGTTCAGCAGTTGGTTCGCTAATGTTCTACTAAAGAGATAGATGAATAGATAGATAGATAGATAGATAGATACATAGATAGATAGATAGACAGATAGACAGATAGATAGATAAATAGATAGATAGATAGATAGATAGATAGATAGATAGATAGATAGATAGAGAGAGAGAGAGAGAGAGAGAGAGAGAGAGAGAGAGAGAGAGAGAAACAGCACATCAAATTTATGGGAATGAACGTATACCAACGGTACTTGTAGGAAGCACCATAAACCAACTTGACTATTGCATAATGCCTAGTGAAGGCCTTTAATATGCAATCGGGGATAAAGGTAGTTAGCATAACGCGTTTCTGTAATCAAAAGCATGTCTGCAATCAATAAAGAATATATATGTGTACATATATATATATATATATATATATATATGTATATATATATAATATAGATGGTACATTTAGACAATATGTATTATCAAGACTTCCTTTGAATCCTTTATATCTCTTTCTCTTTCTCTTTCTCTCACTCTCTCTCTCTCTCTCTCTTTTTTCTTTTTCTCCGTCTCTGTCGCACTACCTTCTATCATTCACTTCACTATTTCGAAATGAGTATTAGGCTTGGTCAGCAATCGAAAAAAAATGATTGGCTATAGTATCTCGATATTTTTATGGGACCTTTGGGATATATCATCTCGTGAAACCAGAGAAGATAATCAAAGCAAGTATCGTTAATATTTTTAAAGCTCCCATGAGACACATCGATATATACATCTATATATATATATATATATATATATATATATATATATATATATATATATTTCCTTTCAATTTAAAGAATCACTGTGGTTTCGATCTTCCTATTAAAAATTGACAAAATTCATTGAAGTATCTATTTTATCTATTTTATTTATCGATGCGAATAATTAGAAGATAAATTATTCGCGTGTATAGGATATGTAACAATAACGTTGAGTATCTTCATTCGTCTTAGAAATATATTTACAAATGTTCAACGATACGGGGAAGCGAGAGACGATTCATGATATGGAAATAATAATTTTTTTTTTGTAGCTGGACAAATTTTTTTTTTCTTTTTCTTTCTGCTTTGTTTTTATCGGAGTCATACGTATTTGATTCCACTGATCGATGTAGTTTGATATTTTTTTTATAAAAAAAAAAAAAAAAGTTATTTAGTTCCGGAGATATATCATAGTTACGTCAATATCATGAAATAAATTCATCGAGTTTTTGATTCTTCAAGCTCGTTAGCATAACTAAATAATTAAAATGTAGTAAGAATAGTTATAAATAATACGATAGTAATAAATTAGGAGAAAAAAGTCTTTTGAAAAAATCATCTTTTTATTTCATACCGTTGTCTATTAAAAAATGTTTATTAATTATTAATTAATAAATATTGTATTCTTTATTTTAAATAAACAAAATACAATTTACATAATCGTAATAAAAATTTTCGATGATAATATTACGGTTAAGTATTTATTACTAAAGAAAAGAAAAATATCGATTTTCAAAAAATTATTGACAAAATCGATTTTATTATATCGATATTATTGCAATATTTACTTAAATAAATAATAAATTACAATTGAAAATCGTCGTTGTTTCAAGTCTCTACATTTTTTCATTCATAATTTTTCATTCATAATTTTTCATTCATAATTCGTATAATATAGTAATACAGCTGTTCGTAGTAATAGTAGTAGTAGTAGTAGTATCGTGCTCGCGTAAATTCACGGAATTTATGTAGGTCACTGTGTCATTGAACCAATTTGAATGAAATTTTTAGAGCAATGGGTCAACATAAACATCTTAAATTTAAATGCAAATATTTCCGGAACTAAAAATCGTAGAAACCTGAATGTACTATCGTTTTAAAGGGCAAAATTTCTACTATTTTTCTTTTCTGCGTATTGTTAATAATTAATTAACAATTTGTTATAAACAATTTTTACAAACAAATTCTTACCAACTGAATTTATTTTATTTTGTTAAAAAAAAAAAAGGAAAAATATTTAGATTGCTATTGATTTATAAAATTACATATAAATTAATAAATAATTAATAAACAAATTATATTTTTTAAAGAAATTCTACATTATAGTTTTTTTCTATATTATTAATAGTAACGTATTCCCATTTACTCGAAACAAATCCTTTACTTTGCTTTCACTTACTCTGCGCTTAATTAATTTAATATTTAAATAAAAATTACTATTGAACTATTCGTTTTATGATACACATGGGTTATTTCATTTTTATAGAGAACGTCTAGCTTCATCGATTAAGACAATCAAAAACATGATTCTATTAAAAGAAAGACAGTTAACTTTCATGTACCTTTTATGAGTTCACCTACAAAAAAATTATTACTGATCTATCATGGCCATAATAAATAAAGTTTTCATAAATAAAATTTTTACGTACGTATCTTAAGAAAGAACGCAGATATTCAACACGATCAAAATTATTGCTTCACCATGTATATATATATATATATATGTACATATAGAATGTACGAAATATTATCGTTAAAATGTAATTTATTTTTATACATAAAATTCTGATTGTTCAATATGAATAAAGAAACATTCAACAAAAAATTGGAGAATCTTCAATTTCATAATTAACAAATAGGTATATCGTTTTATATTTTTTAACGAAATCTATACACGTACATATGGTGATGAATGACCTAATAACAACATTAATTTGACGAGATCGTTACGATTTATCGTTTTACCTTCACGATAATTACTATGTGAAACAGAGCGTAATGCGAGCGGAGAAATTCGACCTAGGGGAAATTTTGTTTCCGACAATCAGAATCATTTGCGATATCGTTTGTGAGATAATTTTCATTAGGATCGTCGACGTCATAATGCTTCGAATTCACTTATCATATCGCACATATTGTATCTCTCTCTCTCTCTCTCTCTCTCTCTATATATATATATATATATATATATATATATATATATATATATATTTCTCTTTTGAATAACGATTAACATTAATGAATCTAGCATAATATTCTACATTATATAAAGATCCATGAATAATAGTGATTTACGAATAGCAATTAAACGATGATATCTAATGACAAATTAGAAAGTGTCAAACGAGAGTTGTAAATGTACAGGTTATCGTCTAATAACAATGAATTCAAAAGGAACATGATTCCTTCGTATGATGGTCGTCAATGAAATGGTTGGTAACATTGATAAACGTTAGTAAATGAAGATAATTATAGTTTATGTGGTTATGGGCTAACGATAATAGTTGTATCTCAAACAACCTAACATGCGATTAAATACTCTCTTGATTGTAGTGTTACCTTGAGCATGAGACTATTAGACCGACAGTCGCAATAAATTAAATGTTTCGACGTAAGGTATCTTTCTTGTTAGGATAAAATTTGAAATGAAGAAGTTCTATGAAGTGTTTGATTATATTCGATCATAGATTTATATACGTGTGATTATTTTATGAAAAATTATTATTAAATGATAGTTAATATATATAAGCGTAATTTAGAAATTTTGCTTTCTAATAAAATAATATAATAGTAATAATAATAAAATAATCTAAATTTGTTATATAATTATAATAATTAATATAAGAATTAATAAGATTTTTATATATAGAAATCATTTTTTTGATAATAGTATTACATATATAATCAGATTAGAACGAAGATTATATCGCATTGCAGTTTATATATCAATCGATGTAATAATTTTCTTTTCTTTTCTTTTCTTTTTTTTTTTTTTTACGCAATACCTTATAATATTTAACAAATCATACGATAAAAAAAAATAATAATAAATATCGGAAACAAGTTAGAAAATTGAATAAATCTTTTCTTGATATAAAATTCATCTATTAGAGACCATTTTTAAACGCACAATATATTCATATATATCAAAGTTTGTGTACATACGACTCGATCTAATAAATTCTTCTTCTTATTTTTTGACGCGATATCTTACGTAGCATAAATGAAAAAAAGATTTTGCAAACGATCGAGCGATTAATTCTTTCTTCTTTCTTTTCTATTCTTTTTTTTTTTTTTTTTTCTCTATTTGAAATAATTCTCTAGAGAAAAGCAAAAATCTTGCTGCTCCATGGAAGAATAACTTGTGAATAATAAAACGTGGAAATAAAAATGAATGAAAATAAAAATAATAAAGGAGTAATAAGTCGTTCTGGTGCAGCGATCGGATAATTCGAAAACAATGTTGTCGTTCATTTCTCTGATTGCGTGATAAAGAACGAAATAAAAAAAATAAAATCGGCTTTGGGTTCGATGAATTATTTCGTGGTTATGGACTACTACATATGCAACGTGGAATCGTTCATGGATCGATGCCTCGTTTCTCCGAGACAAAGAATTCTTTTTCTAAGGTTCGATGGGGAAAAAAATGTCCTCTTATTTATTCGGGAATATTATCACGAAAGGATTCGCTGTTGGAGAAATTCCGATTACGGTTTCATACAAAATCGTTCTACCGCTCATCGTTGTTATTATAATCGAAATACGCGTAACCCTAATTATTTGCCGAAACAAAAAATTTTCTTTTTATTTTCTTGTCTCTTGGACAATTAAATATTCATTTCGTTTTTAAAGAAAGAAAATGACGAATTTATTTATTTATTTATTTATTTATTTATATTTCATATGTATACATTTTTCTTTTCATTTTAATATATTATCTATTTTATATATATATATATTTAATATATTTAATATATTTTTAATATAATATATAATATTTAATATTTAATATAATATATTTCATTTGGAAATAAAAATCTTTCTGACTGTATTAAAATACGAATTCTAAATTTATCTTTTTTTTCTCTCTTTTCTTTTTCTTCTTTTTTTTCTTTTTTTTTTTTTTTGTAAAAATAAACTAGCGATTCGTTTCCCCTAAAGGATTTCTTTCGTATTTTCACAAATAATTCAGGTTGAATATAATGGGTTTTGCATTTAGATAATTCATAAGTGAACGTTATAATAAGTAGAAAAAAGAAAATGGACGTGTAATATCTACTATATTTCTTAATTTCTAAATTTTCTTTTTCAATCGTAGTTACATTTAATATACCGTCAAGTACAACTACAAAGTAAAATATAAATACAACAGAGAAACGTAACGTGTAATTCCGTTCATATTATTTTCCCTTCTAATCGTAATTTCGTTCTGCATATTCTCTTAAGTATAAATACAAAAGAAAATACAAATTAAGTGCAAAATAATTACGAAATAAACTATTCAAGCCAGAAGAACAAAAGGATATATAAGTACAACATAAAATACAGATTAAGTGAAAGAAATGTACTACAAAAGAAATACGACATCTAATTTCATTAGTCATAATTTCCCTTAGAATCGTTATTTTATTTCACATTATTACAACAAGAAACGACAAAGAGCCCAATTAACAACAAGATAAACTACAAAGAGAAATGTAAATTAATTAAAAGATAGAGAGAAGAAAAAAGAACTAAAAAGAAGAAGAAGAAGAAGAAGAAGAAGAAAACAAGAAACAAAAATAAAAAAAAAAATAAAAAAAAAAAAGAAAATCCAAGAAACCTCTGACGATCCGATCCGATCCTATGTATATTTTACATTTTATCGTTATCATTAATCGTATATTCCAACTCGTTCCACTTTGTTATCATTTATATAATCATTTTGGTTAATACGATTTTAATAATCTTACGAATCATTGTATCGTATCATCGTACGTAATTATTCTTCATAATTTATCCCTTATAAATTAACGTTTGATTTAGACAGACACGGACAGAGGACGATCAAACGTTTAATATCGTTAGACGGTACACCTTCATCCTTTCTTCTTCAAACTCCACCTCTTTCTCATCTATTTCAACATCTACGATCAGTTTCAGTAGGACGAGTCAGAGTCCCTCGACAACCGTGAACCATAATTTCTTGCCTCGTCGCTTTTCCGCCGAAATAATGCTTTCTGCGGGCCCCGTGCCGGCCATTAATTCTCTGACGAATGCTTGGCCCAGACACACACGACTGCTCACTCTCGCTAGCTTCAACAACGCAACGGTAGAACGGACGAGCTGGACCAACGCTCTTTGTATTCCCGTAGGACAAAGTACAAGACGAGCTCCAGACCGTGCCTCGACGATCGTTATGTCTAGCATGTCTTTCGACTCCTCTATTCTTTCTTTCTTTCTTTCTTTCTTTCTTTCTTCTTTTTTGTTTTTCTATTTTCCTTACCATACACTTCCTATTTTATTCCTGGCCAAACACGTACGATAAAAAGGAGTACCGAGTTACGTGAGAATCGTGTTTCAAGACTATCATACGTTTTATTTATAAACGTTCCATTTAAAAATGTTATTGTTAGATTATATAGAATTAGGTCAGAGTTCTTTTTCTTAATATATGTATGTGTGTATGTATGTATGTATGTATGTATGTATGTATGTATACGAATAGTTATTTATAATGATAATTTTGATCTATTATTAACATTGGTATAATAATCGATCTGTTTGACATCACGTCTGTTAATTTCTTTATGATTTTTAGTTAATTATTATCTTTTAATAATTAGTTTGTTTGATTGAATTTCTCTCTATTTCCTTTTCTCTACTTTCTGTCTTATTTTTGTTCGAATACGATTTCTAAAATGTTTACAAAGTCACGTAAGAATCGTGTTTCTAGACTATCAAACGTTTTACTTCAAAATTTTATATAGAATCAGACCAATGTTCTTTATATAAACATATATATATATATATATATGTATGTGTATAAATAATTATTTACAATGATAATAATTTTCTAATCTATTATTAACGCTCCAGGACTATCGACCTGTTTTTTATCGCGTCTATCGATTTGACATATATTTGAAAAAAAAAAATAAACACACTACTCGTTATCATTTTTAATCTATAATAATAAATAGTTTCATTTCATTTATAAATAACAAATAATGAAAAACTACTTTCAGTTGACATTACTCTAATAATTATGATTTTGTTAACGTAAAAAAGGAAAAATCTAAAATCCATCATTTTCACGAGTGTTAACGTTAATAAATAATCTGTGATGTAATGTGTCTCTACAAAAATTGCAATGATGTTTTCATTCATTTTTTCGTTTTATTTCATTATCGAAGTATACGTAGAAAAATATGGAAGTGCATTTACTCGCACACATGCGTTTGAGAGAGAAATGTAAATAATATAAAACAAAAAAAAGAAACAAATTTTTATATGCACAATATATTTATATCAAATTTTTTATAACTTTGTTTAAATATACTCGCCAAACGATTGTAAATTGAAAATGTTTCGTGAAAATATTGGACGTTAGAAGTAAACGTTTCAACTCGTCATGGTTTGGTATCGAAAAAGCCAGTGAAATAAAGCTGGAAGACGCTTAAACTCCATTAATCTTCGTTTTGTAATAGACCTTTGGAGTTTTCTTTTCGTTTTCTACACGGATACAAGTAGAACTTATTTTCATTAGTCAATTTTATCTACCATAAATCGTGTTCATTTTTATCTCTCATTTAAGAAATAATATACAATATACATGTATCTTTTAGAATGATTAAAAAAAAAGATAGTGATTTAAATGATCGTAAGTAGATATAATGAAAAAAGAAATAACTTTTATTATATTTTAATAATATATATATATATATAATAAATATTAATAATAAATATATTTTAATTTTTATCTTTTGTGATATTGACGTAAGACAAGAGACAATATTTCAAAAATCAAATACATACATATATATATATATAAAATGCAAAATTAATGAATTAAATAAAGAGATAATATTTTATTTAGAAGTCAAATAGGTTCGATAAAAAAAAGATATAAATTAAATTAATAAATAATACTTAAAATATCCGATAGACGTTATACTTATAAAATTTTATACGTACACTTATAAAATTAAATAAATGAATGAATGAATGAATGAATGAATGAATGAATGAATGAATGAAATAAAAAAAAGGTCTACTAAATCTACTTTAAATATTTTTCCTTCGTAGATTGTCTCTAAGAAATATTACAGAGTCATTCGTGTAAAGAGAAAATGCATTTTATCACGAGATACATATATACGAATTTACGATAACGTATGTACATTACGTATCTCGAAGTTAAGGTTCTATAGTACAAGCAATGTTGGAAAGAGAGAAAGGAAAGACGAAGAGTGGGGATGGATGAATGGTGGGAGGGGGTAAGGACGAGAGAGAAAAGATATAAAACAGAAGATGTACGTTATGGCGAGCATCAGAGGCAAAAGGGTGATAAAGTAGAGAGAAATAATTTGTGTGTCTACCTAACAAAAAATAAAAAGATATCGTTTAGCATGAGTATTATCTTTTCTTTTCTCTTTGATACAACAAAAATTATTTGAAGTTTCCCCCGCAAAGTTTCGAAAAAAAAAAGAAAAAAAAAAATCAAAATCACTGTGCGGTGAATTTTGTGAAAATCATTTGTATCGTCCAAGTAAAATCACGAATCGTTTTCTATCAACGTTCAACGCCACGTTCAACGCCACGAAACGTAAAGTTTGGATTAACTCCAACAAATATATTTATCTTCTCTGGTTGATTTCGAAACAAACGTCAAACAGGAAGCGATAGAATTACCGATTAAAGCGATTAACCAACTGATCGAGATACTCCTGCCTCCGTGATCGTAAATTACGAATGTAACTGTTTTCTTTTTTTCTTTTTATCCTCCATATATTTTTTTTTTCGCTTCGTTTCGTTTAATTTATTTTTTTTATTTTTATTTTTATTTTTCAATAGCAATCCGCCCTCGTAAACGTTTGCGGATTTGTCGGTCAGATTGAAACGGAATTTAGAAATTATTTCTAATTAACTCGTCGTTCGAGAGAGAATCTTTTGTCGATGAAATCAACGAAAGAGAATGAGAAAGAGAAATAGGAATAGAAAGAGAGAGAGAGAGAGAGAGAGAGAGAGAGAGAGAGAGAGAGAGAGAGAGAGAGAGAGAGAGAGAATTAGGATAACAGTATAGACGAGAGAAAACTTTAAACGCAAGATTGCTGGAAGAGAGTTTTCATCTCGTTCTAGAGTACAAGTTTGTTTCGACGTAAAGTAATTCTCAAAGCAAAACCAAGCGAGGTAGACTGCTTGCACGAGTTAGGAAAATGAGACGCGTCTTTTAGGGTATACCTATACATACACGTACGTAATACACAAATATATATATATATATATATATATATATATATATATATATGCACATGTTATCAGTGAAATATTAACGTATTTTACTTCATCAAAGTTGAAGCAAGGTGACAATGATGAGTTATCAAGCGCTCGTTCGTTTTGATTTATCTTTAATAATTCTCTCTCTCTCTCTCTCTCTTTCTTACGATATTGTTTTAGCTTTATATAAGTCATAAACAATTTTCCTTCTCCCCGTGTCATTAAAATAGTGAGGTAGAAAAGGGTTGTTGCTTCGAGAAGGGTGTGAGAGAGTAGATTTTCGTCGATGTCGTCATCGTCGTCGTCGTCGTCGTCGTTGTCGTCAGAAGCTCTGTAAAGGTCCGTAATGAAACGGTAGGTGAGATTACGTGCAACATATGATATAGAAGTTTGAACACCCGCTGAATTTAATTAACGTAGCCGCGTTACGATGTCTCACGTGTCCCGTTCTATTACATATAAATTTTCCTGACATAGAGTAATACAACGATATTCGTAAAACGATTGCTGTTCGATATATATTTCCCAAGAGTTTAAACCTTACAAGTTTTTATTTCGTTTCCTTCTTTGTTTTTCTTTTCTCTTCATTTTTATTATTTTTTATTTCTTTTTAATGAAGAAACATAATTATCGTAACACATCAGATTTCATGCGTATATCTAAATATGTATATACGTACACGTAAATCTATATACGTATAAAACGAGAAACGTTTTGTTATATTATTATTATTATTATTATTAATCTTCTCTTTTTATTCTTTATTTTTCCTTTTTTTTAGCGTTTGTATTATTATTATTATTATTATTATTATTATTATTTTTTTTTTTTTTTTTTTATACGATTACATGATAATTATATTTGATCATACGTGATCACGTATACGCGATAATACGCGATCACGAAGGATTATTATATTTATAAGATCGAATAAAAATTATTTTGATTTTTATTGCATCTCATAATCGATTTGATTATGGACAAAATGGATATGAATAGCGTATATGTGTGTGTAGAGTTAAAGTCTAACGCTCGCCAAGAGAAATTATGGTGCTTTCACATCGGTGGTGAGTCGCTTGGGTGGTGACGGTACCAGTGGTGGTTATGTGGTGGAAAGGGGTTGAGCTTGGCTAGGACCATTGCACAAATGAAGTTATGGTTGTTCCTCGTTCCTGGCTTGGTTCGAGCTTGTTCGCACGTTTCACTGGCACCACTCTTACCGGTACTTCCTCTTCTCTCTTACCACTTTTCATTCTCTCTCTCTCTCTCTCTCTCTTTCTCTTTCAATCTCTCTCAATCTCTTTCTCCCTCTCCATTTCTATTTCTCTTTTTCTATTTTCTATTCTTTTTTTTTGTCTATTCATCCCTCTTTCTCTCGGTAGCTTTGTTTTATTGTGGCCGTGTTGCTCATTTTTCTTTGTCGTTTCCTGTGCTTTCGTTAGTGGGCATATACACTCGTTCATACGTGTGTATGTGTATGTGTGTGTGTGTGTGTGTGTATTGGTTGTAAATTTATTTTATTAATACGGATATATAGTATATAATATTCTATATATAATATTATGTATATATCTTCATTATATTTTATATATATATATATATATATATATATATATATTTACAAAGATATTTATAGACAAAAAAGAAAAAGAGGAACTAGAAAAATTAAGATACACCGCAAATATGTAACTTCCAAGATTACATGACGTTACACAGCTGTAAATATCGTCATATTTACATACTTTCGATCATTTGTTAAACTCTACTTCAAGATTATTCTTCTTAAATATATATATATATATATATATATATATATATATATATATATAAATCTTCAAAAATATATACATCTCTTTCTATTTCCTATCTCATAAATTTACAAGAATATTCTTATAAATTCATCGAATTTACATTTAATATAAAAAGTTCTCTTCGACTTTTCTCTCGCGTCGTTTAACAGGAATTCAGTAAAGTATCGTCATTATTCCTGCCCTTGTCAGTCCTCGTCGAAGAATGCGAGTAGGAAACGTTATAGTTCCCTTTAAAAGTCGGCTCATTGAACGGTTGAATAAACGCGTGTAAACCGAAAGAAAAGAAAAAAGAAAAAAAAAAAGAAGAAAAAGAAAAGAAAAAAAGAAAGGAAAAAAAGAAAGGAAGAAAAGAGAGAGTAAAAAGAAAATGAAGAAAGAAAGAAAGGAAGAAAGAAAGAAAGAAGAAATTATCGCTACCCTCTCTCTCTCTCTCTCTCTCTCTCTCTCTCTCTCTATCTATCTATCTACCTAT
>NC_057701.1:3238104-3269375 GCF_014466175.1 Vespula pensylvanica | reverse complement strand
CTCTCTCTCTCTCTCTCTCTCTCTCTCTCTCTCTCTCTCTCTATCTATCTACCTTTTTTCTTTTTTTTCATTCGAGATACTGTTCGTTGAAGAGGGTGCGTCGCCGAGACTTTTAGGGGATGGTTCAGAGGCGATAGGGAGGGAGAAAGAATTGTGGAGGGAAGTGGGGGAGGAAATCAAGGGAGAAGGAGGTTTCCTGAGTAGCAAAAAATGAGGAGCAATCCGTACGTTCTCTCTCTCTCTCTCTTTCTCTCTCTCTCTCTCTCTCTCTCTCTCTCTTTTTCTCGTAGATCGTCTATCCACGCAATAAGAAAGAGCTCAACGATCCCCGACTGTAAAATCGGAGGAGCATGTCGAAAATGTCGACCACCCCTTTGGAACAACCAACCTCCCTTCCTCTTCTACGCGATAAAAGAGAAAAGTGTTCTCTCTCTCTCTCTCTCTCTTTCTTTTTGTTTTTCTCTTTCTCTTTCTCTTTCTCTTCCTTCCTCTATCTGTCGAGCGTTTAAATTTCTTTCGTACGACTTTTAATGTCCATCTTCTTGCGTGTTGAAGCTTACTCCGTCGCCTATTTAGAATTTTTATTGCCGGAATCGTAAGTATTTTCAAAGGGAGGAATTTATTTTTTTACGATGGTTGTAGATTTGCTGAATTTTTAAAGCCTTTTATTTTTCTTATTATCGCGTTGGGTATCGCGGTACGATATTTCGTTCGTATATATTATATTTCGTTAAAAGGAAATATCTCCTTTCGACGCAATAGCTGATAACCGATCGTGCTTAAATAATTTAGATATTTAACAGCGATACTCTCGATTTATTCCGTATTTGTGTTGATTTCCGAAATTTCGATGAAATAAACAATATCAATTTCATTCTTAAGCGATAATACGAAGTTCATTCGTCGAATTTAATCGCTTAGCGGAACGAGTTTATCGAGTCGCTTTATAATCTTGAATTATTACTCTTTGAAATCTTTCATTGCTCGATTATTAACTTTATTTATTCACAATTCTCTGTTCGTTTATTCGAACAAATAAGAATAGAAACGAACGACAGATAGAAACGAACGAGATCGATATCACGATATCGAGAAAAAAGTAATGTTTTCAAAAATCAATCTCGTTTTATTAACATTCAATTATATTTATTAATTATTTAATCTTACTTTCGTTGAATCGAGTCGAGCGAACAAAATAAAAGAAAAGAAGAAAGAAAGAAAGAAAGAAAAGGAGGAAAAATCATTGGAATTAGATTTAATCGACATTTATCTTAACGAGTCTCGTCTCACTTTTCCATAAGATAGATATTTAAACGAAAGCATTGTGAACGTAATAATCGTTATTCGATTTTCGATCACAACAAGAGATCTTCGTCGAATACGACGTTAGTTCGCGTATACTCACAAAAGGGAGGAATATTTTGAATACATGTCATAGAAATCGCGTCTCGCGTTTGGCATGAATCGCATCTATAACATAATCGCATCAATTTATTCGCCTGTCATATACTTCTAAGAAAGAGAGAGATAGATAGATAGATAGATAGATAGATAGATAGATAGAGAGAGAGAGAGAGAGAGAGAGAGAGAGAGAGAGAGAGAGAGAGAGAGAGAATCTCGTCTTGTCAGCAAGAAACTATTCAATTGCAATTCGATAAAACGATAATCGAAAAGAAATGAGAATCTTTTTGAAAAAGAATAGAGGTCTTGCACAATTATTCTTTTTTTATATAAAGAAATAAATAAATATATATATATATGTATATGTATATTTATATATTTAAACAAATATCGTATTTCAATGGAAATTATAACACTTTGTAAAGAAAAAAGAATTGAAAAATAATTTACGATTAAGATTACTTAGGGATAAGAATATTCGAAAGGTGCAGCAATCTTCTTTATAATTAAACGAATATAATCTATATAGATACATAGATTTATTCTTAGAAAATAATGATAAATAAATATTTTATTAACGTTAGATAACGTATGATATTCAAGACGAAGATTTGTTAAGAAAGTCTGAAAGATGTGAAATTTTGTCGAAAGAAACCTGACTCGATCGATCGGATTTACATATATTGAATAATTTCTATATTGTATGTACGAGATAGATAGAAAGAGAGAGAGAGAGAGAGATCGAAAAAGAGAGACAGAGCTTTCAAGTTTCGTAAGCTCACATGTGTCACCGTATAATATTCAAGATAAACTTTTCGTTAAGAATATCCGAACTTGAAGTAATCTTCTTTATACTTAAATAATAATTATCTACAAGATTTAGAATATATCTGCAAGATTTATCTTCTCTTACGAGATAAATATTTCATCCACATTACATCATTTGCGATATAAGAAATAAAAATTTATTAAGAAGATTTGAAAGATTTGAAATTTTATTGCAAATATATCAAATTTGGATTTTCGTATATCGATATAATTATGTGCTCGTACTTGTCTATATATTCGTGCGTGTTCGTGAGAGAGAAAGAGAGACGTCATCGTAAGCTTACACGTGTCAACGGTTGACCTAGCATCATACGCAGAATCTCTAACGGGTTATTTAATCACTTTCCGCCCTTTGCTCCCGCTTTTGGTCGGATTCGATCAAGCGTATTATTCGATAGCACCGCGATGCGGTTCTCAGACTATTATTCCGTGCCGTGCACGCGGTTAAGGACGATCAAAATATTCGCCTCAATACAGGACCACACGCTAATTGGAAATGTTTAGACCCGATCAAGCTTTGCTATCATCATACTTCAAACGTTTACCTTCTCTTTCTCTTTTGTCGAATCTATACAGTACACAGAGAAATGAATATTTTATTATCGCTAATTTAGATTTAGGAAAGATACGTATTTACGTGAGATCATTCGTTTCTTCTTCTTCTTTTTCTTTTTCTTTTTTTTTTTCACGATTATTTTCATCCCTACGTACGTCAACTCTTTGATTTTGGTAATAAAAAATTCAGCTTTTTCGCGTAGAAAGAAAACGAAAAACGAAAAAGAAAAAGCACACGCGATAGCAAAATAGCAAACGAAATGTTTTTACGGTTCGTACATTTTTTATTTTACATGACGTCGGAAAGAACAATAACTACTGCGAAGCTTCAGAATTTTTTTTTTGTTTCTTTTCTATTTTATTCTATTTTATTTTTGTTCCTATTTTTTATTTACTTTTTATATATATATATATGTTTTTTTTCTTTCTTTTTTTTTTTTTTTTTTTATAAAAATTGACCTACCTGATGTGTGAAGTGTGTTCGTTATACGTATCGATACCGTGGGAATGGAAGGGGATAGGTAGGTTGGGAAACGCGTATACGATCGGAACTATTCATCAAAATGGACAACCCGTTGTGTTGACTGAGCATTGCATCGGTGTTGCACAACGATGTATAGAAACAGAAAGTTTCGTTTTATCAAGTGGGACACGTTTCCGTGCGAGGTAACACGTCGGAATATCGAACAATGGTGTATACCACTTGAAAAATATTTTTTTTTTTTTTGTCATTTTCTTGTTTTTTCTTTTCTTTGCAACTTCTCTCTCTTTTTTTTCTCCACTCGCACGAATTTTCTAATCGTTTTTGAAACTGGTTGGTTACGATTTAACCTGTAGGTAAGATTTTGTTGAAGTATGTAATATAATTTATCGCAAAAGAAGTTTCAACGAATGATCGAATTATATAAAAAATTCATTACGTATTAATATCGCAAAGGAGCACTCGCGCGGATCGAATAGATTTGTTATTTATTTTGAAGGGCCAAATTTTTCCAAGAAAAATTCTAACGTGAAACGTCATCGTTTTGATTATCGAACTTAATTAATCTTCATGTATGTTTCCTTACGATGCGATTTCTACAAGGGAAAAGATAAAGAATAGGAAGGAAATGTTTTTATTGAATTGTATTAAATTTATTATGAAAATTAACGAGCAAAAATGTTTATAAATAAAATTGTCCAGCACAAAAGAAAGAGAGAGAGAGAGAGAGAGAGAGAGAGAGAGAGAGAGAGAGAGAGAGAGAGAGAGCGTGAGAGATTCTAATTAAAAAAAAAGTTACATCATTGTAATTATTAAACATAATTAATTTTCAAATATACTTCTCTCGCACAATTTTTAATCAAAAAAAAAAAAAAAAAAAAAAAACGAAAAATCAGGTACACACACACACACATACACACACATACAATTTAATCATAATAAATAAAATTTAAAAAATAAAATAAATATACTCGCATACGTCGTGTCATCGTTGCAAACAAATTTGTCAAAGAAAAATTTCGAATTAAAAAGAAAAAATAGAATTAACAGAAAGAAAGAAAGAAACGAGAAAACAATTTTAATTCAGACCTACGTTAAATATTAATTCGGGAAAGCTTCTCTTTGTAAAGTTATACAATCTAAAAAAAAGATTATTAGATATTTATTATAATCTATTTATTTATTCATTGCTTGACGTTTAACGAATCGCGTTATTTCAATATCGTCAAAGCATGACACAACATACGTGCATCAAGTGAAAGCATTAAAGCGAAATATTATTTTGGCGTAGGTACTCGTAGAGGAAGATAATTCGATTCTCACAGGTTGAGTCCTCTCACTAAAGCCCTTGCACAGGAGGAATATTCAACGATATAGGGTGGTAACATAGCACAGTGAACGTTAGAAAAGGGACGAAGCCCTTTCTCCGAATGAATTTACATACACCACAAGCGCGTTCGTGCGTATTTCGAACGTTTACGTGTGTCACTGGTTTATTTTGTAATTCACATATGAGAGAGAAACCTTCGTTTCAAAGATTATATATATATATATATATATATATATATATATATTTCTTTTAAAAAAGAAATTGAATTTTGGTAGTAATTTAAAAAAAGAAAAAAAATATATATTCGTATATATACTTTCTTTTTTATTCAATAACGTTATAATATAAACATACGTGTAAAGTATAATTAATTATAATATATTATTCAAATTGTTTATAATATGCTGCTAGCTCATAATCACAAGAGAAATATGATCAATTTTATTCGACAACAGACGAATAAAATTCGACTTTAACGAAATAACTATTTCGTTTGCGAGAAAATATATTTATTCATATTTAATTGCTAATCATTAGGTAGATGTATTTGACGATATTATTATTCGTTTTTTTTTTACATTATTCGTTCTTCTATCGATAAAATTTTCTCGACAACGATATAAACTCAAATAAATTTCATTTAGATAGATTTTTTAACGAGACAAATTTTAATTGCATGATTTCATCGATATTTCTCATTTTGATTCGTGGAAAAGAAGAAAGAAAACAAGAAATGTTCACTTCCAACAAAGATTTTTAACGCGTTCGTTAATTATGAAGAAATTATAACGAAATCAAACGATCAAACGGTAGATCCTAAGAAAAAATTCTCTTTTAACGTGATTTCGTTAGAAATATAACGTTACATCGTCCAACAAATATTTTCGTGTCTAAAAATTAACATCTAAATTTTCTTACATTAAATTTCAATATTTAACAACAGTTTCATAGATACGCTATAACAATCTTACATACTAATTCAACAGATCTTTCATCAAAATTAACGATTTATCAATTGTACGATACTCTGTATTAATTAGATCATATTCAATCATCATTTTGTAAAAATCATAATTAAAAACAAAATATATACGATAGATACGTTTTATCGTCAAATAATAATCTCTGCGTATCGAGATTTACGTCCTATCTCAAAAACTAATATTGTTCTACGATAAAATCGTAATTATTTTACGAACGAACGCATCACCAAACATATATCGAATAACAAATTAATTTTTCTTTTTTGAGAATGGCTGATGGGACAGGAATTGTTTTATCATTGAAATTTCATATTTTTTAATAGCTTTGATACTTAATATTAAAAATTTATTGCTGTAGGTTAACTTCTGAATAAGAAAAGAAAATAAGAAAAGGAAGAAAGAAAAAAAGAAAAAAAGAAGAAAACGAACGAAATAAAAGGATTAATGGTAGATAGGAACGAAGGATAGATAGCTCGATTGTCTTGTTAAATGTAGTGACCGTCCACGTGCGTACGTGCTTTTGGCAGGACACTCTGCGGAAAACGCAAACACGCGATGCTGCAAGCACATGCGTTGCTTCCGGAGGAACATTAAAGCCCGATCGTGTTTACCGGCCGATCGTATCCACTTTGTGGGACGAATATTAATGCCGTTTACATCGGCGGATGTTCGTGACTCTTTACGAAATACACATACATATGTAGATATATACCTATCTCTGTATACGTATACTTGTGTGTGTGTGTGTGTGTGTAACTTGCATAGAATTCGCGTGTAAGCAGTTTAACACGAGTAAGCCGATTCTGATTAATCGTTCCCGTAATAAGAGCCTTGTCGATTCTATATATATATATATATATATATATATTTAAGTATATGTAAATCGTAACTCGTTCATCGTACTCTACATATATAGGTATATATGTATATATGTATATATACAGGATATAATCGATTATATTCGTAGAGGAGGAGGCTATTAAATTGCTCATCGATTTGCTTTGTCAATATGCTTTATTCGAATGATGTATATATGTAAGTAGATGTGTAATATGTCTGTATATATTATATATATATATATATATATATATATATATATATATGTATATATATATATATATACATTGTCTAAATAAGTCGTTCGCAAATTAGCAAAAAATATGATTCCATTGAGGAATTGTAAAATCTATCTTACGATACGAAAACGAATAATTTCATTATTTTATACTTTTCTCACAAACATTTTGATATTTCATACGTATTATTCTAGTTATCTTACTGTGTACTATCTACCTATATATATATATATAGATATATATAATAAATAATCCATTTACATTTCTCTCTTCGAGTATATATAATCGTCTTTACGACAAATGTACAAAATTAAATAGCTTAAACGATTCGTTTATCATTAGATATTGAACTAATTGATCCTTCACGAGATATACATACTTTTAATGATATATCAAAATCGGAATATCATAATTTATCATTCAACGATCTATTCGAAGCGTACTTGATTGTTTCAACTTTTTATTTCGTTGTCGTTAAATCGATAGAATGAGATAAAATTGAGAAAAGAAAAAGAAAAGAAGAAAAATTTTATGCAAATTTCTTTCCAACGAGATAAATGAAATCGATCGTTAAAACGGAACGTCTTATCATTCGATCGATATCTACCTTATTTAATGACGTATGACAAATAAGAGAATTTATCTTTACACGGATCCTTCGACTTTTTCTTTTCCTTTTTTCCTTTCTTTATTTTTTCTCTCGTTCTAAAAGAAATTTTTCATCTATCTCTCTTTCTCTCTAAAGATGTAAGAAAAAAATGCAAATTAACAGAGCCCCTTTCGTGCTTCGCTTTTAACGAAGCTTTTCGAACTTATTTCTATTCTTTTTTCTTTCTACTGTCGTCCTCGTCGTTGAGTACTAGCTACGGTCGGCCCTTGTCGACCTACGAGGACCTACGAGTTCTCACAAAATGATGTCGGCGAACTGCTAAATTTTTCGTAGGGACGTGTGTTTGATTTAACGAGGAGAACGCCCATTGAGTTTCCAATTCAATCAACTAACGACGCTAAGAGTACTGACCCGATCGCAGTGCACGTTAACGAGTTTTCCCTGTGAGAAACGAAAAGAGAAACGAAGGATTTTTCAGTTCGACCTTCTCTCAAACTTTCTCCTGGCGACAAAGCTCTCGAAATTTTTGTTCTTTACTTCTTTCCTTCCTTCCTTCCTTTCTTTCTTTCTTTCTTTCTTTCTTTCCTCTTATTGGCTCTCTTTGTAACAGCTTCTTGGAAAAATGTTTCTAGTTACGATTAAGCTAGTTAAATTTGTTCGAAATTTTTAGATATACAACTTTTTTTTTCTTTTTCTTTTTCTTTTTTTTTTTGTTTTTGTTTTTTTTTTTTTAGATATAGCTGAATCAGAATTATTAGCCATTTGAGAAAATCACGACGTTTTCTTTTTTCATTTTTCCTTTCTTTTTTCTTTTTTTTCATTAGTTACTTTAATATACGTCAGGTTGTACATTAAAAAAAAAAAAGAGGAGGAGGAAGAAGAGAGAAAAAAGGAAAACGGAAGAGGAAAACAATAAAAGTCGGAAACTTCTCAAATAACTCTCGTATGTATGGTAACGGATATAGAAATATATTGGAAAAGAAATAAATGAAAAGAATTGTATATAAGCGCGTGCAAACAAGCACTGAGAATTTGTTCAAGATGGTCCTTTTTAAATATCCATCGTAGACTATTATATTATATCGAATTATCAAGGCTAATTGAAAAATTCGAGAGCAATTTTGTTTCCCTCTTTCTCTTTTTTTTTTTTTTTCTCTCTTTCGTTTTTCACTTTGAAATATGTTTCACATAAAAGACGAGGTTTATATATTCCATAAAACAAAAAAGAAAAATGCCATGAACTTTTCGAACGAGCGAATGAGTCAATTGAAGAAAATAAATAAAAAGAATAAATAATTCGAAACTATTCATAGTATGGACGCACACATCGATGAGATAATTGAATTTTTTTTTTTTCGGGATGGTTCTTGTTAAATATCTGTTGTGGACAATTATATAACCAATTACTAAAGTCATTTGAAAAATTCGCAGTGTTTCTCTTTTTTTTCCATTTCATTTTAAAATATGTTTCACGTTAAGAAAGAAATTTATATATTCGATTTAAAAAAAATCGTAAACTTTTCGCGTATATGTTAAAGTATGTAATAGATATATTAAGGAAAATAAAAAAATAATAAATAAATAAAAAGAATAAAGAAATCGAAACTATCGATGTAGTGTATGTGTGTGTGTATATACACTAAGATAATTCAAGATGAACATATATCAAAGATTTTTCGTATCGATATTCCATATAGTATTGTACATCACTGATTCCTCGACAAATCTCAATGCGTCATAAAGGCCGAACGAAATTGAACCCTATTGCAGCGGAGATCGTCTATCAATAGATATTTTCTACGAGGATGGATGAATATGTCCTATGAAAGGTCGACCATTCGTTGATATACGATATTTCAATATATCGAGTGATGTCCAATAAAGAAATAAATCGATATTACAAAAGTTTACTTGCAATAAAAGAAATCAGAATCGATGAGAAATAAAACAAATTGTTTTTATTTTTACTTTCGGAATGAACGTTTTCAACATTTTTTCTCTCTTTTCTTTCTTTCGTTTTTTCTTTCTTTTTTTTTTTTTGATTTTATCTTCTTCAGAGTTTCTTCGAGACTCTTCGAATTTACTGATTTTTTCTCACGCGATTTATTCTTTTTTTATAACAATACGTACACACACACACACACATATATATATATATATATAATACATGTAAATAATTTTTAATATAAAAATAAAATGTACGTGCTTGTAGAGAAACGAATGAATCGGTCAAACAATAATAATAATATTACTATAAAAAACCAATATAAAGGAATAATAGACCTTACCAAAAAATGTATTTATAGCGAAATATAAATAAAGCATATTGTGTTTGTATTATATATATATATATATATATATATATATATATATATATATACTGAATGATGTGAACATTTCGATTAGTTTTAATTATAAAAAAAAATGTATTAAACAAATGTACGTGTATGTACACACACACACACACATATATATATATACACATATATATACACACATACACACACATACTTATATATAACGGGTAATTAACTAAAAACCAATATGCGCAACATTTCCCTAATACTTACGACTATGAAGAAAACAAATACGAGGGAAACACATTTGAAATGTTAAAAAATAAATGAATAAATTAACAAACAAAGTAAAATCCGCATGATTGTTTCTAGAAACGGGAAGGGAAAAAGAAATATACGATTGGTCGTATACGATTAGTAAAAGAGAGAGACAGAGAGATGGAGAAAGAAAGAGAGGACGATGAAAGGAGACGGGGAGGGGAGAAAATTAAAAAAGTAGGTCATTAAGCGAACCGTGTTTTTCAGTTTTTATCGTTCGTCGTTTCGCTCTGAGAATAAAAGCAGAGAAATAAAGCAGGTTCGCCGTATATCCATCGTTGTAGATTTTCCATAAAAGGAAAGGGAAAAAAAAAGGAAAAAAAGAAAGGGTGAAAGAGAGAGATAGAGATAGAGATAGATAGATAGATAGATAGCTAGATAGATAGATAGAGATAGATAGAGATAGATAGATAGATAGATAGATAGATAGAGAGAGAGAAAGAGAGAGAGAGAGAGAGAAAGATAAAAAGAAAAGAAAAAAATAGCATGTATGGGAAAAGCTACCGGTGGAAAGCAGTCCATTTGATCGTATCGAATTTCTGGCTCGTGAGTGCTCTCATACGCTATCGAGCATTATTGATACGACTTCGGCGTTCGAGCGAAAATAGCTCTCGACGTTATAGACTTTGGGCATGGATAGGAAATTCAATGCGCTACCGCATCCCTACCGCTATCCTGATTTTGGATCACGACGTTCTGTTCTGCTATAGTACCTACCTACGCACTAGGTATCCAGAAACGAACGAACGATCGAGGAAATTTTTAAAATGCAAAATCGAGCTTTGTATATATATATGTGTGTGTATGTGTGTGTATATATATATATTTATCTATGTATGTATGTATGTATGTATGTATGAATGTGTGTGTATGTATGTATGTATTTATCTATCTGTGTATGTATGTATGAATGTGTGTGTATGCATTTATCTATCTGTGTACGTATATATGAATGTGTGTGTGTGTGTGTATTTATGTATATGTGTAGATATTTAAATGCTTCACATCAATCATTTTTCTAAATCATATCGACTTAGTAAAATTCTTATCCAAAGATATTACGAGGTTTAATCAGTTTCTCCTTTTCTTTTTCTTTTTTGTTTTGTTGTTTTTTTTTTCTTTTTCTATTTTAATTACTTAATCAGTTATTTATTTTTTTGATGATCGAGAAAGTTGAAAAAAGACGACGGATCTTCCATTTGTTATTTATGATACTTATGTCGATAAACTGTTTAAAAAAAGAATATCAAAAAAAAAAAAAAAAAAAAAAAAAAGAACAAGGATGAATGCGTGTATAGATTTATGCTGTAACTTTTATACTGATAATAATGACATCAATCTTCATTTAAGTTATTGACGCGTCTGGGTCGCGTCTTATCGAGATGTGATTAATTAATCGGCTATTATTTTTCAAAGTGTTACTTCGTAAGTTGAATTTCGAAGAAAATAAGAAGAATAAGGAGAAGATGGAAAAAGAAGAGTAACAAAATATTTTATCAAAATACCTCGAGCTTGACGTTTTAATCTTATTATCATTATTCATGATATTTGAATCGAGGGATACTTAAAAACAAAAAAAAATTATTAACTAATAGTAATAAATATGCGTGAAGATTTCGAGCATACAAATAATTGAAATTTCTAAATAATTGAAATTTTGCATGGGCGCCATCGTATTCTTCATTTTTTGATTGTTATTTTTTTTCTGGAAAATAACGAAACTGACCTCGTTCTATCCTTTTTTTTTTTTTCTTTTTCCTTTTTTTTTTTACATTGTTACAACAACTCGTTGTACGAGAGGGTTGGATGGAACGTTAAAAAGAAAAAAAAAGAAAAGAAAAAAAAAAGAACAGAAAAAAGAAAAGAAAGGAAAAAAAAACAGAGAAAGAGGAAGAAAAAAGGAAAAAGAGAACCAAAAAAAAAAGAGAGAAAGAGAGAACAAAAAAAAAACTCACGATGCTTGTCTAGTTTATCTTTACGTAAATGAAACAACGTGTCTATTTATCTCTCTCTCTCTCTCTCTCTCTCTCTCTCTCTCTCTCTCTCTCTCTCTCTATTTTAGTTATTTCTCGTAAAAACTTGATCGACTAAACGAACGTTGAAAATTCGATCAAGTAAAATCGTACGGAAGAGAACGAAGAAAAATAAGAGAAAAAAAGAAAGAACAAAAAAGGAGAGAAAGAAGAGAAGAAAAAAGAACAAAACAATCGTCGTACCGAACTTAAAAAAAGAATCTTGGAGTGATCTTAAACGGACACACTATATACCTATAAGAGACAACTACACCTATGTAATAATTCTTTGAAAACTGTATATATCCGTGAGGACACCAACGTAAACGTAAACATGAACGTGAACGTGAACGTGAACGTGAATGAGAATATGAACGAGAATATGAACGAGAACATGAATGTGGACGTGGACGAGGATGAGGATGAGGATGAGGATGAGGATGAGGATGAGGACGAGGACGAGGATCAGGATGAGGAAGAAGGCGAAGGCTAGGCGAGAATCGGATATCGCCACTCGTCGAATAAAAAGCTAGGGGATGCGCGAGGTATACGTGACCACCGTACAGATAACACAGAGAGAGATAGAGATAGATAGATAGATAGAGAGAAAGAGAGAGAGAGAGAAAGAGAGAGAGAATCCTTGCGGAAATCTCAGAGTGTGGAGATACGTAGCCTAGGTACGTTAGTAAACTCAACTTACCTACCTCGTATCTACTTTCACAGCTGAGAACGAAAACCAGGACGAGGCGTTAATCTTAATGATGCGTTCTCTCTCTACGAAGGTCTGTACATAAGGTAAAACGTAAGCTCTAAGTTTGAGCTTTCTCTCTTTCTCTGTCTTTCTTCTGTCTTTCTCTTTTTCTCTTTCTCTCTTTCTCTCTTTCTCTTTCTCTTTCTGTCTTTCCCTTTCTGTCTTTCTCTTTCTTTTTCTTTTTCTTTTTCTTTTTCTTTTCTCGTCTTTCTCTTTTATCTATTTACAAGATAAAGGTCAAAGATCTACTCTAAAAAGGATTTACGAGAGTTCAAAGTTAAACTATATATTCTCTGAAACGTTTCACGCATTTACATGGAATAAATTTAATGTTTAGGTATTCGTTATATGCTTTGATAAGAACCACCGTTAATTATGATTTATTGACTCGGGATTAATTGATCTATGTGTATGTGTGTGTTTTACTAGGTGTATAAGGTTCTTCTTCGATATGATTAAAGGATGCTGAAAGTGATTATTTTTGATTCACGTTGATTTTGTTGCCTTATTTATTTATTTATTTAGTTATTTGTTTATTTATTTATTTATTTATTTATCTTGTTTCGTTTGCTTTGTTCCGTTTTCTTTTTCGTTTCCTTTTTCTGTCTTCTTTCTTTCTTTTTTTTTTTTTTTTTTCATGGTAATTATTTATAAAAGGATAGAGAATATATCGGTAGAATTCAAAGAGAAAATATTTTTATCGATAAAGAATAGAAAGTGGAATTATAAAATTGATTGAAAAAGAAAAGAGAAGATACTCGAAATATAAACAATATTCTTCAAATGTTTCTCGTGGATAAAGAATCTTCCGAATTCTGAATCTAATAATATGAAACTAGATATAGAAAAGAGAAAGGAAAACAAAATGCGAAAATAAAGTACAAAAGAAGGGAGGGAAATAACTTGTAATGAGGTAAAAATTTAATCGCAACGAAAGAGAGGTCAACAAGTCAACCTTTTATCCCATTTTACCCATTACATTATACTGTAATGCGTCACTTTCTTGAAAACTACTTTTGCAAAAGGAAAGGAAACAAGAAAATACATACATACATATATATATATATAAAATATTTATAAACGAGAAAAGAAGAAAGATATCAAAAGAAAAAAAAAATTAAGGAGGAAGAAGAAAAAAGGAAGAATACATAAAGAAGTAAAGAAAATGAAATATTTAAAAAAAAAAAAAAAAGAGAAATGAAACAAAAAATAAATCCAAAACAAATTGTTACGTTCCACTTGACGTGGAACCCACTCTTTTCTAATGTTATAAATATTATTATGACTGTAATTAATATTGTAAACTATTATAACTATTACATTATTAACAATAATATTCTATTGTTATAAATTATTATGATTGATACGATTATAATTATTATTATCATTATTAACATAGTATTATTAACATTATGATAATAATATTATTATCATTTATATCCTCATCATCATCATCATCATCATCATCATCATTATTATTTAATTTTTATTTAGTATTATTTATTACTATTATTCATTCATTATTTATTTATTATTATAACTAATGTAATCATTCATAGTTAAACTCAGATATCCCAACTATACGATAACTTTTTCTCCTACAGGTCTCCAGGTTCCTATAGGACTTTTTTCTTACACTACTTAGTATCCTATAAACATTTTTTAAAAACCGTGAAAAAATACATTTCAACTATCTTAAATTTGAAAAACATTCTCTTCAATGATTACCTACAAACACAACAAATTAGATATCTCGACGTATTAATACCCGAATTATCTCTTGTAATTCGAAAACGAACTCATATTGCTTCCTGATTATCCCTGAATATAAACCCTCGATATATAATACGGATAGAAAATTTCTCTTTTCTTTTTTCCCTTCCATAATAATCATACACCCATAAACCCACGTGAATTTCATATTTGATACAATTTAAAAAATATTACCAAATCCGTTTCTCTTCTTGATTTTTTCGTTCTCCTTTCTTTTCTTTTACTTTCCTTCATTCTTTTCTCCTTTTTCATGCTTTCGTTTTTCCTTTTCCTTCGTTGGAAGAAAAGAAATTCAACGTAGCGTTATGTCTTTTGAGAAATCGAGAAAATCCGTAACTCGTGCGATGACGCATCCTTGAATCTCGATATCCATTCATGCACGTTTCAAAGCTTCTATCTATCTTTCTCTTTCCACTTCTCTCTTTCTCTCTCTTTCTCTCTCTCTCTCTCTCTCTCTCTCTCTCTTTCACTCTCTGTGTGTATCTATATCTCGTTCGTTCGTTCGTTCGTTCGTTCGTTGCTTCGTTCTCGCTTACTCTAACCATCGTTTCTCCCCTTGGACTATGTGAACTTGCAAGCTCGGAAAACTCGCACGGGACCACCGCCCTTTGATCGCCGCACCAACGTTTTTTAATCGCGTTAAGCGTTCCGCCGTCGCCTTCGAACGAACCACCGACTTTATCCTTTATTTCTCTCTCTCTCTCTCTCTCTCTCTCTCTCTCTCTCTCTCTGTCTCTGTCTCTCTCTGTCTCTGTATTGCTCTTTCTCTCTTTCTTGTACATACACAGAAGTGAGCAAGACACGAAAGAGCCTCGGTTGTTTAATTAAAAGCAGATCGAAATGACGTCCAGAGCTTTCATCGAAGAAAAAGAGAGAGAGAGAGAGAGAGAGAGAGAGAGAGAGAGAGAGAGAGAGAGAGAGAAGCCGTGTAACTCGCAACGTTCAGTGTTGCAGACTTTCAATTAATTTAACGTCGCCTCGTTGTTCGATACAACCACGACGACGACGACGACGACGACGACGACGACGAGGACGACGACTATTACAAGAAGAACAGTGTTTCGATAACGAGTAAGCTTTTCGATATAATCTAAAACAATAATAGAGAAGAGAGAGAGAGAGAGAGAGAGAGAGAGAGAGAGAGAGAGAGAGAGGGAAAATAAAGAAAATTTATATTTCATACGAAATATAAGTAACGAGGAATAATAAACAATAAGGAGTGACAATGTGAAAATAAGTATATTAAATTTAATATAATTCTATGTCTATGTATTAATTAAATATATTTATATAAGTATTGTAATTTATATGTGTGTGTGTGTGTATTTTTTTTTTTTCATACATTTGAGTAAAAAAATAGTAGATAGGTAATGCGTGACAAAAGCTGATTCGTAATTTACAGGAAAAAAGTATAATGTTTCAGTGACGAGTAATATTTTATATGTACGAGCGAAAGACATGTAATGAAGAGTAATGTGAAAACGAGTATATAAGATTAAGTTATGTTTACGTTAAGTATAATAATTTATATATATGTATGTATGTATGTATATGTATATTCTTCTTTTATACGAGTAAAAAAGTATTGTAGTAGATAGGTAAGAAGAATAAAAAAGAAATCGATCATATTGATATGACTAAATTATGAATTAAAATATATATGAATTCCGTATTCATTTATTTGAATAAATAATTATTTTGTTTATAAATAAAATTGACGGAACAAGGTATCTTTATTATCATTATACGAAAACGTATATTAGATTCTAATGCAATAACAACTGATTCGTAATTTATAAGAGAGAAGAACAATGTTTCAATGATGAGTTAATTTTAATAATAACAATATGTGTGTGAGAAAGAGAGAGAGAGAGAAAGAGAGAGAGAGAGAGAGAGAGAGAGAGAGAGGAAGTAAATAAAATTTATATTTTACACGAGTGAAAGATAGTTAATGAAGAATAATAAAGCGAAGCAAAGAATTAATAATGTGAAAACGAGTGTATAAAATGAAATATATTAATATTGAATATAATAATTATTATCGTATATTTGACGCGAGTAGAAAAGTAGTAGACAAGTAAAATGAAAACAAAAGAAAAAAAAAGAAAATGACAAAGAGAAATTAAGTATGGATGTGAAAAGGAGAGTATATAGGATTAAACGAATTTATAATGAAATAATAAATTGAAATATATTGGTCGATTGCTTGTTAGTAAGATTGCTAGTAAATTGATAGAGTATTATTATATTTGACATGTTAAAAATTGACGGAGCAAGATGTCTACGTTATGAATGATGGAAACGTATTTCAAATTCTAATGCTAATGTGACAACAACCGATTCGTAACTAGCAGCTGTTAGATTAGAAAGCTCAGTCGGATCATCAACTCTCGTCCGAGTTTGTAATCTTCATATACGTGGTAACTGACTTGAGTCACCGAGAGAGGAAGAGAGAGACATTTATAATGCTTCTGCTTGTAGAATATCAATGAAGCAGTATTATAATAATATGTCGGAGAACATTCGTCAAAGAAGAAACCATCTTTGAATTGTTATATGTCAGTTCTATTTTTTTCTCTTATATATATATATATATATAAATTAGTGAAAAATTTTTGCAGTTTATCGATTATGTTTAATCATATCAATCTAATGTGACATTTAGAGAGAGAGAGAGAGAGAGAGAGAGAGAGAGAGAGAGAGAGAGAGAGAGAGAGAGAGAGAGAGAGAGAGAGAGAGAGAGAGAGAGAGAGAGAAAGAGAGAGAGAGAGAGTTAATGAATATTAAAATATTTGAAAAATATTTATAATCAAGATTTCTTTTTTGTTCTTTTTTTCTTTTGAGGTAGATATTGATTCTGTTAACTTTCTACAACGTCATGTAACTTTGAAGTCACATAAAATATATATAAATTTTGTAGAACGTTATTTCGTTTTCTCACAACATTAATTATAAAATTAATTATTAATATTTTGATAGATAGATTGGTATAGCATATTGTTTATATTCAAGAATAACGATATGAGTTATGTTATAATGAATGTACTGATAGAAGTATAATATAACTAATACAGTGTAACTTTTATAGTAAAACTTGCACTTTTATAAATTATTTCTAAACAATCGATCATTTATACATATACTAGTATAATTTATATTATTAAAAAACATATAGAAAGACTACTGTAATATAACTTATCGTTTTAATATAAAATCATCATCTTTTCCGATTTATAGAAATAAATATTAGATTACGTTATAATTTCTACATACATATATCTAAAAAATTAAATAAAGGTTTTATTGTTTTAGATATACATTAGATCATATAATGGATTTACTTCATTTAGATATACATGAAATAAATATTACATCACATTATCATTTGATATATTTAAGTGTATTTAAAACAAATTAAACCAAAATTTTTCATCTTGGATAAATTAGATAATTGATCGAATTAAAATTTCACGAGGACATTAGAAATTATTATTTTTCTATAATACTAATTTTTTTTTTTTTTTTTTTTATATCAATATTATTTTCTACTCCTGTTATTTTACTTTGTGTATTATATTGTTATTTTAAATGATGTTTTTGTTCTCTCTTTCTCTCTTCTTTCTTTTCTATTTCCTTAGAGAAATGAATTCCAACAGGAAGAAACGTCGCATATCAACGTTTGAAAGACAGTAACGAGTTCGACGTACGACACCGTTCGCGATCGTGTCGCATACGAACTCGCCTAATTATGACAGCTACCGATACGCGTTCGTCACGATAACGTGAAAGACATCTTTGCCTTGTTTCTCGTCGTAGATATTCGTTATTAAACGAGAAACTCTCGCGTGAAAAGAATCGTATGTCCCGTTACTCTTTTGATATTGTCGATTGACGATGATGAATTATTCGTCTTCTATTTCTTCCTTTCAAGAAGGAAAAACAAAACGGAAAACAAAAATAAAAAAAAAAAAGAAAAGAAACTCTTCGTTATACTCGCTTCGAAAAAAAAAAAAAAGAAATAAAGGATTCGATTAATGATACAAAAAATGATTTCACAATTTTCATAGTATTAATCACACGGAAAATTTCTAATCGTTTTCCCACAAAACTTATTGTAACTCGCGTTAAGTTTTAACGATCCCCATTCGGCACGTCCATTTTAATGGCGTCACATTATTCTTAACTTCACTTTTCTTCGTCTAAAATACTAGAGCAATGAGAAGAGTAAGGGGAGGAGAGGGAGGATAAGTAAAGAGAGATATTTTCTATCCACTTGCTAATTTTCCCACGAGAAATCGTATTATAATATTTCATTGGTGTCATTAAAAGAGATATTAAGAGGTACAAGAGATAGAAGCCATTTTCATTGACTGGAAATATAAAATTTCTTCGAGAGATTATTTCTTATATAAGTACGTATATATCGGTTCTCTTTTCGTACCAGATTTCTTCGTTTGTACGATTTCGTACGAATCGTTCGACGTTTTCACAAAATAATTTTTCACGAAAAGAAAAATAATTTATATGTATATATACATACGTTTTTAATGGTGTTATTACGGTGTCACGCGTGTAGCAACAGTCGTAAAAATTGGAGAATAATTATGTTAACGATCAGTACGTTTCTACTTTTTTTTTTTTTTTTTTTCTATAAATCACGCGTCAACGGCGTCGAATTGCGAATAGATCAAATACGTCGCACGTATATATGTTGCAATCGCGATATTAATTACATACGTATGTATGTTATAAGAAATTTACGAACCGTCGAAAAAAAAAAAAAAAACAAATCACTAGACACTTTCCAAACGAAACTAACAAGCGACGTATAAAATCCATACTCTTTTCTATCCACTTGGTAATTTTCCCCATGAGAA
Organism: Vespula pensylvanica; assembly: GCF_014466175.1. Lineage (NCBI taxonomy): Eukaryota > Metazoa > Arthropoda > Insecta > Hymenoptera > Vespidae > Vespula > Vespula pensylvanica. Next base: position 3,250,083 of record NC_057701.1, on the reverse strand, counting down.
GTCCTATTACGGTGTTTCATTGACGTCATTGCGAAACATCAGAGATTCCCTATCCCGTCATATCCCTTAGAAGATAACACCATCGTAATTTAAATAACAAAAAAAGAGAAAAAAAAATGAAAAATAAAAAATCTTCCGAAAGGATCTTTAAAAACGACGTCACGATCGTATCGTTCTATCACTTTCTATCATAAATCACATAACGTCGAAAAATGTAGTATCACGTTACACATCTTTCTTATCGATTAATTTTATTAACGAAACTAATGAACCTTTGTTAATCATCGACGATATCACTCGACACTTTTAAATCGAAGATATAAACGAGGAACAAATTATTATCAAGGAATTATCGTAAACGTAATGGAAACAATAGAAACTTCGAAAACAATCTTCGAAATATTCGTTTCTAACGAATTATAATTAATTACTTTGATCGACGAATTTTTCTTTCCTTTTTTTTTTTTTTTAAATCATCCACGACATCACTCGGCACTTTCGAATCGATGATACGAACGAAATGGTAGCACATAATCCTCACAGAAGTTCTTCGTCAACGTAAGAAACGATATCACATTTCTCAAATCTTCTTTCAGTATATATATGCACGATACATAACAATCGAATGACAATCTGTCGAAAAGAAGTAAAGAAAAAAAAAATAATAATAAATAAATAAATAAAAAGAAAGAAAGTCCTTCGAATGTCTTCTCACTCACCTTTGTTGGAGATACCAAGTGTACCAGCGAACTGGACAACGAAGACACCGATAATACCGATAATAACGGCTGTCATGTTGATCCGAAGAAAAGTCACAAATGCGTAATGGTTACGTTTCCTTGATTGAGCACCAATAGCACGAGAACAAGCAGTAGTAGTAGTGGTAGTAGTAGTAGCAGCAGCAGCAGCAGCACTGGTAGCGATATTACTTTTAACAGTAGTAGCAATACTGGTAGTAACAGTAGTAGTAGTAGTAATAGTATCACAATTGAGTTCAGACTGGTACCACTGGTCCGACGATAGCTTAGAATGATTTATCTCATCATTCACATCACAACCACCACCATCAGGATGAAAGACAGTTGGCACTCTCGTCACTGGCATAACTCCACGTTCCTTCGATTATATCGAGATCAGAATGGGAACAAATAAAAAGAAAAAAGAAACAGGTGTCGTTGAAACGATTAATAATAATAGTAAAAATAATAATAGTGCGAAGAAAAAGAAGAAGAAGAAGAGAAAAAGAAGGAGGAGGAAGAGGAGGAAGAAGAAGAAGAAAAAGAAGAGGAAGAAGTACAACAATATAATCCTCCGAAGAAAACTATCCGTAGGATCCAAAGCACACGCTGTCACCCAGTCAACTACAAAGATTGCACGCGCCGCGCCGATGTTTTCATGCGCGTCGAGGAGTCGCAAGCGGAGTAGAGTGAAGAGAGTGGGGTTGGTCGTCTAGGTTGCTAAAGGTAGGAAGGGTTTTGCGCGTTTTCGCGGCTGGGCGGCTCCCTTATCCCGCGAGATCCATTCGATCTAGGAGTCCAATAAAACAGCGATATCGATATATCCGATATATCTTTTTTATTTATAATAAACATATATATATATATATATATATATACATACATACATATATATATGTATGTATATAAATAATCCTCAAAACGTATCTAATATATCACTGAAGATCATGTTTTAATGAATGATCGAAAAGAAGATATTTACGATGAAATAGTGTGAAAGAGTGAGATAACTGAGTGGGTGGGTAAGTGGGTGGTGGTGGGGGGGGGGGAAGCAGTAGGAAATACGATCGGTGTGTAAAAATTCGATGGAGAAATGGGGGATGGTAGGGCAACACTAGGGCAAATTATAAGCTCTTGCCGCGTCGAGACACCCGGCGCTACTGAGTGAACCGAAGGAGCCACGAAACTCAGCAGTCGCTCTCTGGTATACGTGCGGACACCAGGAGGAAGCTGGCTGGCTGGCTGGCTGGCTCGCTGGCTGGATGGCTGGCTGGCTGGCTGGCTAGATGGTTGGGAAGTAGTGGTGGTAGTGATGGTGGTGGTGGTGGTGGTGACGGTGGTGGTGGTGGTGGCGATGGTGGTGGTGGTGGTGGCGATGGTGGTGGTGGTGGCGGCGGCGGCGCTGTTCGTAGAGGGTGGAAAGCGTCGCTAGAAAGGGCGGACCACCCCTTTCGACGACGAGGACGACGACGACGACTACGACGACGACGACGACGACGACGACGACGACGACGACGACGACGACGACGACGACGACGACGACGACGAGTCTTCGTTGCACCGTCAGAGCAAACTCGAAGGTGTGCACTTCAACGAAAGTGTCACTCGTCTTTCCGAACTCGAAACGATCTCCGACTGTTATTGGATTCGCGGGATTAAACTATTTTCTCGTTTTTTCTTTTTTACTCTTCTTTCTCTTTCTCCTTTCGACTTTTCTTTTCTCCTTTTTATTTTTGTATCTTTCTATTATTTTAATTTTTTTTCTCGTCGATTTTCCCCCACCCTTCGATGTTCCTCCCGCTTCCTTCGTTTCCTTGGCTTCATTTTTATAAGCTCCGTGAAAGAATTTCAAAGTCGAGGGTGTTCTTTATTTGTTGCTTTTTGCTTTCTTCTTTTCTTTTCTTTCTCTTTATTCTTCTTCTTCTTCTTCTTCTTTCTTTTATGTTTTCTTTTTATTTTTATAATTTTTTTTTTTTTTTTTTTTTTATTATTATTGCACAGGAAACTTGTGCCTCGTATAGTGATTGGAAAATTAAAAAGAAAGTTTGTTTAAAATTTCCTTGTAGATTTATCCTTAAACGTTATCTAAACATATATAAATTGTGATTGTTCGAACGAACAGGAAGGGAAAGAGTGAAAATGAAAGATAGATTGTGTGTGTCTATATACATATATATATATATATATATATATATATATATATATAGCCGAGTCAGAATTTTGATTCTTATCTCGTCGATTGTGTTATTGATACGTGGAATGGTGTAACGAAATTCTTCGAGTTGAGAAGATCGATGGTTTAACCGTAAAAAGTTCAACGATATATATATATATATATATATATATACATACTTACACACATATTAACAATTTAAAAGAATGATTTATAAAATAGTAAAAAAGTTTATATGAAAGAAGCAGGCTGACTACGTACTTGACACATACTACTTTCTCCATTGCATTCACTCTTAAGGTGGACTTCGTAGAATGGATAATAGAAAATTAAAAAAAAAAAAAAAAAAACAAAATATATAACAACAACAATAACAACAACAATAATAATAAGAACAACATTTCACAATTTTTCCATTTTCTTCCATCACCTTAATAATCTAATATAATTAACGATAAACGACTGTCGTAAAAATAACGAACGCTATAACAGTAAAAATTTTTCTGGAAAAATTTTTACGATCATTCGATAATATAATCCACGTGTTCTCATAGTCCATCTTTTCCCGTCTCTTCGTCAGACTCTTATCTACCCTTTTATCGTCAAACGTTAGGACGATTAGCGTTGTCGGACGCGAAACGAACCAAAGTGTCAGGATGAATCGAATGTTCGACTAATTAGCGTTTTTCGCATTTCCTTAATAAAGGATCGTTAACATTATATCGTGCAATAGTCGGAACGTGATGTTTTGTAGTATGTGAAAATGGTCGACGAATAATGAATGACCGCTTTCGGTATTGTATTTCCCACATAAAACTCGTTGCTTCTCTCTCTCTCTCTCTTTCTTTCGTTCTATCTCTCTATCTCTGTCTATCTCTACTTCTATCTCTCTCTCTCTCTCTTTCTGTCTCTTGTTAGCATGCTAAACGAATTTTATTGGCTCCTATTGATTTCGTATTTTAATAGCGCTATATCGATAAGTAGAGTATACACAAGTACGGACTCGTTCGATTGGACTATTTGTTAAAAGTATTGTCGCGGTAATTTGCAGAAGTTATTCGTTAATGTAAAACACGTGATCACGTTTGTAGAATTAACGATATTATTATTATTATTATTATTATTATTATTGTTGTTGTTGTTGTTGTTGTTGTTGTTGTTGTTGTTGCTGTTGCTGTTGTTATTGTTATTCATTATATTATTCGTCAGTAATGGATAAGTACAATTTTTAATTTTGCATCGATAAGTATAAGTACTCCTTGTCGTTGTTTTCTTTTTCTTTTTTTTTTTTCTCTTCTTTCTTTCTCTCCTGTTTGATTTCAAATACGTCAGAAATGCACTTTAATTAAACGATAAAGAAAAAATAAACAACACAGCCGCGCGCGATCGTTCGATTCGTTTCTTGTGACATTTTGTCATAAAGGATGGATTCAAAAAATCTTTTACAAATGAATAAAACTAACGATATGATTGTTCAATCATGTCAAATATATTAATTAATCATTTAATAACGTTATTAATTTTCCCATTGGAAAAATTCAATTCACACGACGTCCATTTTATTTCAATCGAATATTATAAATTCATAGATAACTATGGAATAATAATTACCGAATATAAGATCGTATTTCTCGAATATAATCATAATTCGATTTGATATAACGCGAGAAAGTATCGTCTATATAGAAAGTCGGTCTTCAGTCTGAACCATACATAAATCTTGTAAACTTACGGTCTTGTAAGCTTTCACGTCCCCTTTTTTATACGTCGCGACGTTGCATCTACTGGTTAGTAGATTACACGTTTCGTTGGATAATGAAGCTCTGTTTTGTCGGTCGATAATCACCATTTGTAGAATATTCCTCGAAACTTTTAAAATGCCATTCGAAATATCACGTATCAACGTACATGGATGCAACCACGCACGCATCCACACATATATATGGTCACATACTTATGTATATACACACACACACACACACATATATATATATATATATTTTCGCGTTAAATACGAAATTGAGGAATATCTCGACTAGATGTTTTACCATTTCCGAGCAACTCGTCATTTATATTCCGTTATCGTTCTTCCAACTAATTGCTTCTTACGATGTCACCGAAACATATTTATTAAAAATTATCTCGGAATATCATTCGTAAGCTGTCACTTGCAATAACATAGATATCTTTCTCTGTCTCTCTTTTTTTTACTCTCTCTCTCTCTCTCTCTCTCTCTTTGGATCTCTAACGAATTAATTACAAACAACGACATCAATACGTCGAAATGGAATCCTACCTATTCATTTAACAATTTATTCAACGAATGGACGAGAGATACTAATGCAGTAAATGTTAAATATCATCTATAATCAGAAGTAAAAGTTAACGACATAACAACAACAACAACAACAACAACAACAACAACAACAACAATGATAATGATAGTAATAATAACGATGTCAGAATACGAACAATGCGACAAACAATTCAGTATATCGAATTCCTACTAAACCTCCCAAGGGAAAATACGATGACAAGTTTTTGGCTGTCCATCTAAAACGAATTCATTTCGTGTAAATTAATCCTCCATGACGTATCGTGAAATTACTTGCATAGGTATGTACATATGACCTCGAGCAAATGACCTCGACATTTAAAACGTTCTTACAAAATTTTTCTTTTTTTTTTTTTTCTTTTTTTCATTCTTTCTGTTCTTCTAACACCCACGATTTGTTTCCAAGCAATTTCTATGGGGGATTCTTTCAGAATTTTCTTTCTCTTTTTATTATTATTTTTTTGTTTTTATTATTATTGATTACTTTACATTAATGAAAAGAAAAAAAAGGAAGAGAACTTATCGAAATCGTAAATCGTGTTATTGTATCTTCTTCTTTTTTTCTTCTTTTCGAAGTAAAGAGAAAGTTTGATAAAAAGTGAAAATGATCGTGTCGACAATTTTATCTATGTTAGAATATTATATATATATATATTTTTTTTTTTTTTTGGGCCAATCAAAAATATAAACGATAATATCCCGATGGTATAGTTTCGAAGATATCGTACGCGAACGAATGGGTTTAATTAATAGTAAACAACGTTACGACTGAATATTTCGGAAGCTTAAACATAAAGCTTTGCTTGCGTTCATCTCATTGCCAGCATATTACCATGGTTAATTATGGTTCATCGATCGAGTTATCGAAGAGCAATGTTGTAACGCCATGGACGATGATAATACGATACAACGTAGACAGATGTATAATTTTCTACTTTTCTTTTTTCTTCTTTTTCTTCTTCTTCTTATCTTTTATCTCAGTTATTCGTGTAAAAAAAAAAAAAAAAAAAAAAAAGAAAAATAATAATAACGAAAAGGAAAGAAAAGATCAAAGAGAAGAAGAACAATCGTGTTATTAAATCTTTCGGACAAAATTATTGAGCAAAGGAGTTTGTTAAAATCAAAAAGTTTGTCGATAGAGTTAAAGTCTATATTAGATTTTATTTTCTACGTGGAAATGTAAACAATTCTATTGTTCTATCAATCCTATAAACATTCATCAAAATCGAACGTAACGAAAGTTTCTTATGAATCGATGAATGTTGTTTCCATCGTAAAATCGCGAAACTGGAGAAATACGTTTTCCATGAAAAGAACAAATTTACTTCGCAATAACTGACTGAACCGTCCCGATCAAACATAACGATACTTACGAGGATTCACTTGGAATATTTGTCCAGAAATGTTTCTATTTTTATATCAGAAAATAGTATAAATTTATCGTATCTCGTAGATATGTTTCTTGGAAAAATTAGATCGTGGATTTCGAACGAGAAAAGGACATATTTATTTCATTGACGATGTTTGGCGAACCTTAAAAAAAAAAAAAAAGAAAAAAAGATATTTATACACGAATTAACGAGAAATCATCGATTGATTTATTTTATCAAAGATTATAATTATCTAAGGAATTAATGATCGATTTTTCATTCTATTCTACTGAGTCATGGCAGTCTCCATTAATATCTCTTTTTTGATTATCAGAACAGTTCATGCCACAGATCCAGCGATCAGTATAGCAGGTACTAACATCATCAATAAAAATATATGATTAGAGTCAGACAAAGAGAGAAAGAGATAATATCTTAATCAATAAATAATCATGAAATTTTAAGAATAAATATTTTTTGTTTTTTTTTTTTTCAGTAAAAGTTTTAAAAAGTACAAAAAAGAAAAAGGGGAAATGTATTGAATTATTCATCCTTCGTTTTCATGACAAATCTAATTTATATATTACATATTTGTATAATTTATATATTATATATATTTTTAAGATCTTAAATACGAGCGATTAAAAGTGATCGAATATATTTCGTTCGATTGTTTTTTTAAAACAAAAGAAAAGATTAAGCCAGGATTTTTATTTATATTTTATTTACATAGATACATGCTAATTAAATTATTCGGAAACCAATTGACCGACTTTGATCAAAACAGAACAAAAAAGAAAAAAAGAAAAACAAGAAAAAAGAATAAAGAAAATGAAGAAGGAAAATAAAAAAGAAAAAAAAAAGTTATTCTTTCTTTTTGTAATGTTTGATTCTTTATCATCAAATAAATCATCAAATTTTATATAACGATAAATACTTATCTCTTTCTCGATCGAAGTTGCTTCAAAAATAAAAAAAGAAAAAAGAGAAGAAATATATTGAATTGTTCGTCTTTTATTTCCATGTGAAATCTAATAACACCATAACGAATACGTACATAAAATATATTTATCCTCGATATACATAGATGAGTATATACACGTATACATAAGTTTCATTAATTCTATGATTGAATTCTCGACATTATCTAATACAATACTTAATCGATAATCAAGGAATCACTCCGAGTTTATTTCGATTAAAAAAAAAAAAAAAGAAAAAAAGAAAAAAAAAGAAAAAGATATTTAATTCAAACGAACATTATCACACATTTTTAATCATTTACTTATTTCAAAGAAAATTATTTCATTAACAATCGAATGTTCAAAGTTATAATTAGAATTAAAATTGTTGGGACTATTAGTAAGATCGTATAGAATTAGAAAAATCTTGTTTTCTTTCGAAACGATTTATTATTAACATAAACGTGTATGTATTTAAACATACTTATTCGTGAATGTTCGATCGGCCATAATACAAATATACTAACTTTTTATTCGTCTTATATAATCTTTCAATATCTAAATCTCTTATCGCATTAGAAAACAAAAAAAAAAGAAAGAAAGAAAAAAGAAATACAAGCCGACAAGTTAAGAAAACATCTGTGGTGCTTTTACGATCGATTATTATATCAAAAATTATATTATACTATTTTCCGACATATACCCAAGGAATCGTGTTGTTCTCCAGGTGGACATGATCTTGTCGGTGCTACAATTATTTCAGGACTCGGTGTTGTTTTTGGTGGTTCCTTAGTGTTATTTTGAAGGACAGTGATCATAGCTCCAACCGTAATTATTGGAAAAATGATGGACATCAAGATCGTACAAATGATCGAGACAAAGAAACGCATTTCGATTCTTTTAGAGATTTACAAAAGCAAAAAAAATATTTTTCCTTTGAAGAAATCCAATTTCTGATTTTTCTTTTCCTTTTTATCTAAAGAACAATAAAATTCGTCTTATTATTATTTTATTATTATTTTAACGAACGATCCACGTTTATAAATATCTTCGAGATCAACACGATGTTTTCTTGAATGTTATGTATAACTTAAGTAACACTAAATCACTATACTTACATGAACTAAAACGATTCGTTATGTTCGTATATATCTATCCAAAGAAACGATCGAACGATCTTGCTCTTGTCGTTGAAGAAATATGAACGATATTGTGCCTTACCTCGCGTTCGATCGTATTTATACTTTATACTATGATTACGTCATTTCAAACATCGACTATACGTTAAAAAGAGATGAAAGATATTTTTATTGTTTGATTAGTATGCGGTAACGAAACGATTTTTTGTACTACGATGTAAAAAAAGATTCCATCCTTTTGAAAACTGACTACAGTTTTTCGATATAAACTTTGAAATTTTAAATGTAACTTGATTAAAAAGATTAAGAAAAAACTGCAATATTAAATGTTAATTTTATTCGTCTTTATAAAAAAAAAAAATTTGTTAATCTTTAAATATTCCCATATGGAGGTAAACAAATACGATTATTATCGTCAAAAATCGATTCACTTGATTTTTAATCGGATTGATTATATTCATATTATATAAACACACACACACACACACACACTATATTTTTCCTTTTTCCTTTTTTTAGATTTTAGAATATTCGACATCAATTCATTGACTCGAACGTGAACGAACATAAGAATATTTTTTATCGAGGAGAATAAAATCTTTTCTAATTAATTTCTTCGCAATCGTAGTGATAAATGAAAACTCAATAGTATTTTCTTTTACTATATCATCATTAGAGTTAACGCCTTCGATAATTTGGTCAATATATTAATTTCAAAATTTAATATTCATCTTATTTAATATGTTTCTTTTTAGATAATACGATAGAAGCGTGTATTTCATTTTTAACGTAATAGATAATAGTACTAATTACGATTTTCTTTCTTTCTATATATTTCTCCTTACATATATTTTTAATATATAATATACACATATGTATATCTCTCAGCTTGAAATTTTTTTAACTTACAAAATCGTGAAGATACACGTTATTCTTCGTTTTCTTTCTTTCTTTCTTCCTTTTTTTTTTATAATAAAGAAAAAAAAAAAAGATGATATAAAAACACGAGTCGATAATTTTATGTATGTCAGAAAGAAATTTATGAGACCAATTGAATATATAAACATAAATAATACCCAGTGGTATAATTTCAAAGAGTTCGTTTGAGAACGAATGGGCTTAATTAATAGTAAACAACGTACGATCGAATATCTCCGAAGCTTAAACGCGAAAGCTCTGCTTGCGTTCACCTCATTGCGAGTATATTACCCTAGCTAATTATGTTTATCGAGTTATCGAAGATCAATGCCGTATGAATCGATACTACGATGTCCAGCAAGTCGTATAACTATTAATTTTATTATCTCGAACAGTTTTGTTTTTATTTCATTTATTTTCTATTTCTTTTTTTTTTTCTAAACTCATCAATTCTGATATATCAACCTTTCGCACAAATTTTTTTGTGAAATCGAAAGTTGATTAAATTAAATTTTATTATTATTATTACTTTTTTCCTTTTTCTTCTTTGTTTTCTTAAAGAAAAGAAAATAATTCATTTGTTTAAACGATCCTATAATGATTGATCAAGGTCGAAGATCAAAATCGAACTTCCCGTCTGGTTCTTACGAATCAATAAATTTTTTTTTTTTTCCTTAGTGAAATACGCGAAACAAGAGAGACAGGTTTTCAGAGAATAAATTTACTTGAGGAAAACCGGTTGTACAACTTCGATCATATACCAGTACTCGGATTCACTTTGCATATTTATCCGCGTAACGTTTTTATTTTTATATCAGAAAAAGTATGACGGATTTATCACTTCGAACAGATCGCTCACAGAAAATTATATCGTGGATTTCAAACGAAATAAACGTGAGTGGTTTATTTTTCTTTTTCTTTCTTTTTTTCTATTGCAATGATATCAGTTTACTTTGTAATTATACTTAGATTTGTAATTATAGTTATCGAAGACATAATGATCGATTTTATAATCACTGCTCTATCGACACGCTTGTTCATTAATGTTAATATTCTACGGAAAATTCTATCGCTATTAATTTCTGAGTTAAAAGACGGTGTAATCGATAAAATGATAGAGACAATTATCAATAAAAATATATCATTGGATAATGCGAATTAATAGATTATAAAATATTCCGTTTACTTTAATCAATGTAATCGTGGTTTACAGTTTTCATTTACTTTCGATAAACACATCTGATAGACTTGCCACTTCGGATAAATCAATTTCAGGTAACTTAAGTGCATTTCCATTGTTAAATCGATTATTCGCTAATTATTCGCTCTCGATAGCCAATGGTTTGTTGGAAATGGTGATTTCATTAATAAAACTACGATGAAACGAAGAACGAAAAAATGTTATTTTTATCGAACGTTAGATCGAATCGATAAAACGTTAGACGTTTCTCTTTCGTTCAATAAAAAAGGAAATTCTTTTATAACAACGTGGTATATTTTGTACGTGTACGAGCACTCGTATTCAGCTTAGAATCCTGATACAAGATAATCCGTGTAGGAATGAATTAATCGATGACCGTCAAAATGGCTATCCGAAATAGCGACGTCTTTTCTACTCCGAATAATTAGTCGTATTTGAGAGAAACGTCTGTTACACCGTTTGAAGCTACTAGGACGTCGTCCGATACTTTTTCGATGAGTTCTCTGAGCCTTCAGGTGTCTCTACGTTGTCACGAAGTCGCGTAGTTTACGAGAGTTCGATAAGAGCTCGACGAGAGTCCAACATTGCTCGAACTATAACATAACGGTATTGTCCTGTGTATTTCACGAGAAACGAGAATGTCGACGTTAAACGATGAGACGAGCGTTCGCCAATATGCGTTGAGAATTTCATCGTAAATTGTCGAGAGTGGATGTTGTAGTATTACTTAAATTCGACGTACCCCACCAAGAGTCTTTGAGGATCGGACGAGGTTTTGATGATAGGCGATTCCAAAAATTCGCATCGATGCACGTTTCGAAGATCTCCCATCGAACGATGTTTTTCGAAACGTGCATCAGTTCGATATCGATCATGCCTTCGGTCAATTATTAACGACAGAGAAAGAGTTTTTTCCTTGGTTACAATATTTTATAAACGAAACCAAATCCGACCAAGTTTTGGGCCTTTTTTTGAAAGCATAGTAGAGTCTAGGTCTTTGTTATCGAAAATTCTTGAGTCCTTCGATCGTAGGAGATTATTTTTATTTTTCGAGAATTAATGAAATTGTTTCAAGATGCGTATAGGGCCGTCCAGGTATACTTATTGCAACATCGCTAAGAGACAGAAATTCCTAAGTGTGGAG